>NC_042969.1:62814049-63114049 GCF_901001165.1 Salmo trutta | reverse complement strand
CGGGCTGGGCCGGAGGGCAGGAGGGCCACTCGGGCTGGGCCGGAGGGCAGGAGGGCCACTCGGGCTGGGCCGGAAGGCAGGAGGGCCACTCGGGCTGGGCCGGAAGGCAGGAGGGCCACTCGGGCTGGGCCGGAAGGCAGGAGGGCCACTCGGGCTGGGCCGGAAGGCAGGAGGGCCACTCGGGCTGGGCCGGAAGGCAGGAGGGCCACTCGGGCTGGGCCGGAAGGCAGGAGGGCCACTCGGGCTGGGCCGGAGGGCAGGAGGGCCACTCGGGCTGGGCCGGAGGGCAGGAGGGCCACTCGGGCTGGGCCGGAGGGCAGGAGGCCCACTCGGGCTGGACCGGAGGGCAGTCTGGCCACTCTGGCAGAACAGGGCAGTCTGGCCACTCTGGCAGAACAGGGCAGTCTGGCCACTCTGGCAGAACAGGGCAGTCTGGCCACTCTGGCAGAACAGGGCAGTCTGGCCACTCTGGCAGAACAGGGCAGTCTGGCCACTCTGGCAGAACAGGGCAGTCTGGCCACTCTGGCAGAACAGGGCAGTCTGGCCACTCTGGCAGAACAGGGCAGTCTGGCCACTCTGGCAGAACAGGGCAGTCTGGCCACTCTGGCAGAACAGGGCAGTCTGGCCACTCTGGCAGAACAGGGCAGTCTGGCAGAACAGGGCAGTCTGGCCACTCTGGCAGAACAGGGCAGTCTGGCCACTCTGGCAGAACAGGGCAGTCTGGCCACTCTGGCAGAACAGGGCAGTCTGGCCACTCTGGCCGATCCTGGCAGGCGGGCACCTCTGGCAGAACAGGGCAGTCTGGCCACTCCGGCAGAACAGGGCAGTCTGGCCACTCCGGCAGAACAGGGCAGTCTGGCCACTCCGGCAGAACAGGGCAGTCTGGCCACTCCGGCAGAACAGGGCAGTCTGGCCACTCCGGCAGTTCAGGGCAGTCTGGCCACTCCGGCAGTTCAGGGCAGTCTGGCCACTCCGGCAGTTCAGGGCAGTCTGGCCACTCCGGCAGTTCAGGGCAGTCTGGCCACTCCGGCAGTTCAGGGCAGTCTGGCCACTCCGGCAGTTCAGCGCAGTCTGACCTCTCTGGCGACTGTTGACTGGCGGGCAGCTCTGATGACTGTTGACTGGCGGGCAGCTCGGACGACTGTTGACTGGCGGACAGCTCTGACGACTGTTGACTGGCGGACAGCTCTGACGACTGTAGACTGGCGGACAGCTCTGACGACTGTAGACTGGCGGACAGCTCTGACGACTGTAGACTGGCGGACAGCTCTGACGACTGTTGACTGGCGGGCAGCTCTGGTGACTGTTGACTGGCGGGCAGCTCTGGTGACTGTTGACTGGCGAGGCTGGGCTGACGCACTAGACTCCTGATGCGTGGGGCTGGTATTGGACTCTCCAGCCTGGAGACACGCACCTCCATGCTAGTGCGTCTAGCGGGAAACACCGGACCGAAAGGGCGCACTGGCGGTCTTGAGTGCAGGGTTGGCATCACCCCTTCCGGCTCGATGCTCCCCTTGCCCTGGCACCTGCGGGGCGCTGGTACTGGGCGAACTGGGCTGTGCGTCCGTATAGGCGAGATGGTGCGTACCACAGCGTAACATGGCGCCCTCCACCTCATACGCACCTCCCTGTAGTCACGGGTAGCTGGCTTACGGCTCTTCCCTGGCCTGGCCAAACTACCCGTGTGCCCCCCCCAAAAAAAATCTTGGGGCTGCCTCTCGGGTTTGAACGCTAGTCGTGTACCAGCAAAACATTCCCGTTGGTTCCTCTGTCCAGCTGCCTCCACTCTCCTGAGTGCCTCCACCTGTTCCCATGGGAGGCGATCCCTTCCGGCCAGGATCTCTTCCCAGGTGTAGGCTCCCTTGCCGTCCAGGACGTCCTCCCATGTCCATTCCTCCTTTTTTCTCTCCTGTGGCTTCCTCCTCTTCTGCTGCTTGGTCCTGGTTTGGTGGGTGGTTCTGTAACAGCTGTCTTCTGAAATGAACCAAGGCGCAGCAGGTATGTGAATACTCATATTTAATTTAAAATAAAGGAGTAGAGTATTCACTTAACAACAAAAAAGGTGACAACAGTGACAGTTCTACAGGCTAATACAAGCAGTGTAAAAAAAAAACAACCACCCACAACCCCACAAGGCAAAGTAGGCACCTTATGTGTGACTCCCAATCAACCACAACCCTCTACAGCTGTGCTTGATTGGAAGTCACACGGCCAAAATCAATGAAACAATAACAAAAACACACTCCCTTCTGCCACGTCCTGACCCAACTACCCCCTCTACTGGTCAGGACGTGACAGTGGGACACAGTTAACTGTCTGTTGAAGATGCATCTGTGTGTTTGTGTGTGTGTATGTGTGTGTGTGTGTGTGTGTGTGTGTGTGTGTGTGCGTGCGTGCGTGCGTGCGTGTGTGTGTGAGATAGTGTAGGTGTGTTTGTGTTTGTGTTGGGGTCCATCTGGAATGCATTTTTTTTTATAGATGTGGCAATCGATTGGTTACCCTAGTGTGTGTGGTTAGCATGATGTAGCGCCCAGGACAACATAACATTGTGTTCACTCACAGGGCTTGTGAACAGAGCTAGTGTGTTCTGCAGCGCAACCACACAGCAACACTATTCTCACAGCCAATTGCAGCTCAAATTCAGACATTAACGCCTCGATCACACCGACAGCTTCATTGCATTTTGGTACACCAGAAGTACATTCAATTCAATGGAACGCTGCGTTTGCTTTACAGCATTGCGTTGCAGAGGCAGTTGCAGTGCGTTCCGTGTGGGGCATACGTTGGATTTATCGAACATATGCGTCAAACTGTATGCGTAGGCTGCTTGACAGAAATGGTAGCAGAGGGTGAATGTTGACCTTTTGTTGCACACATATTGAGATGATGCTGCGTACCATTTTGCGCAATGACACTGTCAGGGTGATTAAGGCGTAGACCCCTCCTGATAACCCCTCTCCCCCAGACCATTATACACACAAACAGACACAAGCTCTCTCACTGACGCCATTTAAAAAATCAAGCTGCTTTTTCACTCCGACCGAACGGCAGACCGAGCGGGGGCTGAGGAGGAAGATAAGAGGAGGGAGGAAATATAATCTGCATTCAGCTGTTAAATAAAAACACAACCTTTCAATAAACCTCACAGCCAGCCAGCCAATCACCTCACAGTCAGCCAGGCTGCAAGCCAGCAGCCTACAGGCAGCATATTTTAGACATGTTGTGTGAAGAAGCATAATAAAAAGCCTATTACTATCAACCTAAAATTAACAGCCATTTAAAATGTAGATTTGTTCCTGTGGGAGACTGTCAAATGTTTTGGACATGTCCTGTAAACAGGTGTCCTTGGGTATTTTATGGGCCATATTTTATTTATTCTGTTTAATAGCCTAATAACATTAATTAATTATCCACATTGATTGAGAGCTCAATTCAAATCAAAATAAAGAAAAAGGTAGATGTGAACAAAGCTTGTGGCTGAGAAGTCTTCTAACTCCTCCTGGCTAATCTGGGGGATTAGGAGCTATAAATGGCTGCCAGTCGCTTGCTGATGATGAATGCCATAAACAGACATCTTGTGTCAAAACAGGTACATTTCTATAAGAACTATATATGGCAGTCGCTTGCTGTTGATGAATGCCACGAACGACCATCTTGTGTCAAAACAGGTCCGTTCTGTAAGAACAGCATGACTCAAGACTGAGTCTAATTTTACTCCTCCGCAATACTTCTGTGAGCTTTGAAGCACTAGAGGCAAGAAATGCAGATCAGTGTCAGCCCATGCTGTTGTGTGTCCAGTTTTGGAATAACCTGAGGCTCTATCATATCCTGTAGCCTTGTCGTCTACTGTGTATGAATATAAGGACTGTACATAAAGCATAGAACCTGCATAAAACACACATTCCTATCACGTGGAGTTCATGTCAATGCACCATGTTGTATGTTGACACATCTGTTCCAAGACATACCTGAAAGTGTTCTGCATCACACTGTACTGTATTACAGGCAGAAGCCTCAGGCAGTAACAGCCAAATGGCTTTCTCATCTATTTCTTTTACATTTGAGTCATTTTGTCAGACGCTCTTATCCAGAGCGACTTACAGGAGCAATTAGGGTTAAGTGCCTTGCTCAAGGGCACAGACCGATTTTTCAGCTAGTCGGCTCAGGGATTCCAACCAGCAGCATTTTGGTTACTGGCCCAACACTCTTAACCACTAGGCTACCTCCCGTTAAGTACCAGACAGAGAAAGACACACAGACACGAGGACACGCACGAACGAACACACGCGTACGTACACATACACACACACTCACACACACTCACAGCAGGAGGCCCAGTGGTCTGACACCACTTTATCAGATCACTGTAATGTAGCATTTCATCGCCCTGATCCCAGATCTGTTTGTTTTTTCATGACAACGACCATATCTATACAGCATTAACAGATCTGAGGCCAGCTGATAGCGTTTCATTACCATTTGAATGAACCCTAACATGAGCCGTTCTGCTCTGCTTTGTTTCGTGTTTTGTTGTATTTTGTTCATGCAAAGTGGGCAGGTGGAGGGGAGGAAAGGTAGAGCAGGAGGAGAGGTGGGGGAGAGATGAATGGAGGGAGGGAGGGGTGGGTGGGGGGAGGGAGGGATGGAGGGATGGAGGGAGGGAGGGGTGGGGGAAGGGATGGAGGGAGGGAGGGGTGGGGTGGATAGAGGGATGGATGGATGGAGGTGGAGCAGAAAGCAAAATGTCCTGGCACAGCATCAGAACGAGCGTTGCTAGGTGATGCTGTTAAAGGAACAGGAAGTGAAGAGGTGTGCTCCTCTCAGGGAGAGTGAGGGAGAGAAAAAGAGGAAAAGCGAAAGAGGGAGGGAGAGAGAGGATAGGAAGATAGGGAACCTGGGTGAAGCTGACACTTCAGAGCCTTCCGGCAACTCTCTGCCACCGAGCTGCCGACACACAAACGAGCAAGCACACAGACACACACAGTCGCGCAGGAACACATATACACACGCATACACACACAGCGCATGGCCACATATTAGTCCTAAACATTCAAACACTCATAGAGCAGGGTCCCTTACACTCACACATGCACAGACAGAACCACACATAGGAGTCACAACCAGATCCCTTTCACCATATGGAGCAGCAGCAGCCCATAGAACACAGACTGAGAGGACAGTCACACCCTACTGAACATACACATACACCCTCCATAGATGCGTAGATCCCCTGGGCCACCTTGCTCAATGATATCAATAGGCTGTCTCTACTGAGACGGTTATGTATTGTGACATGCAGTTCAACTCCCGGTGGGATTGCAGAAATGTATTTTTCATGGTTTTCTCTGTAAATTAAGCCATAGCTTGATTAGCCAAGTTACTCCAGGGAATACTGGTAAATGTCATCATGGACCAGGTTGTTGCTGTGATGCGGTTAATGAACAAAACTATTTTAACATTCAATTACAATGTATAATCTTCCTCTTCTCTCCTCTCCTCCTCTCCTCCCACCTCTCCCCTCATCCTCTCCTTTCCTTTCCTCTCATCCTCCTCTCCTCTTCAAGGATAACCATTCAGATGAATAGGAAGTGGAGCCTCTTCATGTTAAATCCGATGATTCATGACATATTTGTCATCTTTCTGTCCCTCTCTCAATGTTTTAGGCGTAAATCACAATCTTGTGTTGTCGTTTCCTGTGATGAAATATACACAATGATCATTTAAATCACCCGAAAAGTACAGCGGATGAGGTCTGTTAGGATTTTAACAGCGGCTATGACGTATGTCCATCTATCATCTACATGCAGGCCTTACTCAGTGAGGAGAGAGAATGGAGAGACATTTAGGAGCTGTGATTGCAGGGCTTTTTGGTGACTCGTTGGGTGTGACATTTGTTTCGTAGAGTACATTTATTTCTATGAAACTTTTCACACCGTCTGGGTCACGATGAGAGAAATCTGATGACATTCTCCCTCCATCTGTAATTCTGGCTGACTTGGCGTGTGTGTGTGTGTGTGTGTGTGTGTGTGTGTGTGTGTGTGTGTGTGTGTGTGTGTGTGTGTGTGTGTGTGTGTGTGTGTGTGTGTGTGTAACTTGGCGTGTTGCCATCCCTCCTCTGCAGGGCATCTGTCGGTCCTCTGTCCAGTTAGCTTCGGATTTATAATCACACACGCATTTTGCAGTGCAACGTTTCACGGGGCCAAAGATTACATTTAATGTTAGGCAGCCATGTAGTATATTCTCTCCCTACCTACCTGCCCACTGGACTGGATGAGTGGGAAAAGCTAAAACTACAACAGAAATCAATCAGAAAGTAGGATTCCCATTGAGGAAATTGGTATGATCACTTATATGATGTGCAGTGTACACTATATTGTGTATTGTGATGTGTATCGAAGGGAATACGATATTTAGGCTACATGAATAATCGGGAGTGGCCGATAGATTTTGTCCACGCCATGTTAGCTGAAATGGTTGAATAGCTTCATGCTCATACAAGCTTTACGGTTAGTCGTCATGACCGTCTCTGATGGAACAGGGTCTTTTGTCCTTTTGTCCATGTGCCTTTTGTCATTACAAAGGTCTCTGATGCTATCTTACTCTGAGCCTTCAACATTTCAGAGCCTGTTTCTTCAGATGGCTCAATGACTATTGGACCTATAGTAGTTGTTGGACCTATAGATAATGTTGTGGTATTATCTGTGTCATCTTTTGTGGTGAGCAGTGGAGTGTTGGTTGCTTTGGGTGTGTCTCAATAGTCTCTCCTCGTCTCCCACAAGTGTTTTTTATTTGTATTTATTTCACCTTTATTTAACCAGGTAGGCCAGTTGAGAACAAGTTCTCATTTTACAACTGTGACCTGGCCAAGATAAAGCAAAGCAGTGCGACAAAAACAACAGAGTTACACATAAACAAACGTACAGTCAATAACACAATAGAAAAGGTTTATGTACAGTGTGTGCAAATGTAGAAGAGTAGGGAGGTAAGGCAATAAATAGGCCATAGAGGCGAAATAATTACAATTTAGCATTAACACTGGAGTGATAGATGTGCAGATGATGATGTGCAAGTAGAGATACTGGGGTGCAAATGAGCAAGAGGATAAGTAACAATACGGGGATGAGGTAGTTGGGTGGGCTATTTACAGATGGGCTGTGTACAGGTACAGTGATCGTTAAGCTGCTCTGACAGATGATGCTTAAAGTTAGTGAGGGAGATATAAGACTCCAGCTTCAGTGATTTTTGCATTTCGTTCCAGTCATTCGCAGCAGAGAACTGGAAGGAAAGGTGGCCAAAGAGGTGTTGGTTTTGGGGATGACCAGTGAAATATACCTGCTGGAGCACGTTCTACGTGTGGGTGTTGCTACGGTGACCAGTGACCTGAGATAAGGCGGGGCTTTACCTAGCATAGACTTATAGATGACCTGGAGCCAGTGGGTTTGGCGACGAATATGTAGTGAGGGCCAGCCAACGAGAGCATATAGGTCGCAGGGGTGGGTAGTATATGGGGCTTTGGTGACAAAACGGATGGCACTGTGATAGACTGCATCCAGTTTGCTGAGTAGAGTGTTGGAGGCTATTTTGTAAATGACATCCCCAAAGTCAAGGATCGGTACGATAATCAGTTTTACGAGGGTATGTTTGGCAGCATGAGTGAAGGAGGCTTTGTTGTGAAATAGGAAGCCGATTCTAGATTTAATTTTGGATTGGAGATGCTTAATGTGAGTCTGGAAGGAGAGTTTACAGTCTAACCAGACACCTAGGTATTTGTAGTTGTCCACATATTCTAAGTCAGAACCGTCCAGAGTAGTGATGCTAGTCAGGCGGGAGGGTGTGGGCAGCAATCGGTTGAAGAGCATGCACATAGTTTTACTAGCATTTAAAAACAGTTGGAGGCCACGGAAGGACTGTTGTATGGCATTGAAGCTCGTTTGGAGGTTTGTTAGCACAGTGTCCAAAGAAGGGCCAGAAGTATACAGAATGGTGTCATCTGCGTAGAGGTGGATCAGAGAATCACCAGCAGCAAGAACGACATCATTGATATATACAGAGAAAAGAGTCAGCCCAAGAATTGAACCCTGTGGCACCCCCATAGAGACTGCCAGAGGTCCGCATAACAGGCCATCCGATTTGACACACTGAACTCTATCTGAGAAGTTTGGTGAACCACGCGAGGCAGTCATTTGAGAAGCCAAGGCTGTTGAGTCTGCCGATAAGAATGCGGTGATTGACAGAGTTGAAAGCCTTGGCCAGGTCGATGAAGACGGCTGCACAGTACTGTCTTTTATCAATGGAGGTTATGATATCTTTAAGGACCTTGAGTGTGGCTGAGGTGCACCCATGACCAGCTCGGAAACCAGATTGAATAGTGGAGAAGAAAATCTACACTGACATGAATGAACTGAACAGGTGAATGCAATTTCCTGGTTCAGTTGATATCTTCCATAATTTATTTTGTCTGTGTGTTCAGATCAGTAAAGGGGAGGAAGCCACTTTAGACTATTGAGATGCGGCCTTCTTTGTACTATGGGTTGTGGGGACGACTATTGAGATGCAGCCTTTGCACTGCAGTATGGGTAGTGGGGCTGATACAATTTGTTCATGGCGCTCCTGTTTAGCTAGCTGATCTGTAGCTGTCTCATGTTCTGAGAACATCACTCTTATCAGACATCACAGTCACAGTAAAGAAGGCACGGCTGCCGTGTGCCAAGAATATAGTGCCACTGTTGCCAGAGTAACAGCGGCTTCCTTTCCAACATACTGTGGTTGTCATGGCTGTAAAAATGTGGGTGGAGCCTTTAGGTTTGACTGACAGATTGGAAAAGGTTTGACAGATTTCAACCAGAGATTGACTTTTCCAACAGTGTATTTAAATGTAGCTGCGTTGCAGCATGGTTGTACTGTGTGTTGATGAGGATTTACTGGCCGCACTAGCCTGCTCTACCACTTGTTAGCCGATGCCTGGACACAGCTTTGGCCTCTGATGTAACGTGTTAGGTAGTTACATGACATCTACTGGACCATATGGCGTCAGCGTGCACATTAAGGTCATTCAGTCACTACACACATAACTGACCTACAATAATGTTATAGAGCTGTAATAGTCTATAGTGTTTTGTTATGAATATCTACATTATAACACTGTAGGTCTGTTCTATACTTCTTTGTTTATTATTGAGGGGACAGCAACATTTGAATTTGAATAGTATTATTTTACACTGATTTGAACCTGAATGACCTGTGCTGCCAAAGGAGCAAAAGGTTAGCCTAAGTGCTGTAAGTTAGTGTTTGAACTCAATGGTCATTGACAATTATTTAAGATATACTGTACTGTACAACGCTCAATATTGCTACCGTTTATTTACCACATTTACCACAAAATCACTGTGTTATTCACATACAGGTACACTATATATAGAAAAGTATGTGGGCACCCCTTCAAATTAGTGGATTCGGCTATTCCAGCCACACCAGTTGCTGACAGGTGTACAAACTCGAGCACACAGCCATGCAATCTCCATAGGATCTCCAACTGGCAGTAGAATGGCCTCATTGAAGAGCTCAGTGACTTTCAACGGAGCACCGTCATAGGATGCCACCTTTCCAGCAAGTCAGTTTGTTAAATTTCTGCCCTGCTAGAGCTGCCCCGGTCAACTGTAAGTGCTGGTATTGTGAAGTGGAAACATCTAGGAGCACCAACGGCTCAGCCTCGAAGTGGTAGGCCACACAAACTCACAGAACGGGACCGTCAAGTGCTGAAGCGCGTAGTGTGTCCTCGGCCGCAACACTCACTACTGAGTTCTAAACTACCTCTGGAAGCAGCATCAGCACAATAACTGTCCGTCGGGAGCTTCATGAAATGGGTTTCCATGGCCGAGCAGCCGCGCAATTATAAGATCACCATGCACAATGCCAAACGTCGGCTGGGGGGTGTAAAGCTCGCCGCCATTTGACTGGAGAAGTGGAAATGCGTTCTCTGGAGTGATGAATCACTCTTCACCATCTGGCAGTCCGACGGACAAATCTGGGTTTGGTGGATGCCAGGAGAATGCTACCTGCCCAAATGCATAGTGCCAACTGTAAAGTTTGGTGAAGGAGGAATAATGGTCTGGGGCTGTTTTTCATGGTTCAGGCTAGGCCCCTTAGTTCCAGTGAAGGGAAATCTTAATGCTACAGCATACAATGACATTCCAGACGATTCCGTGCTTCCAACTTTGTTGCAACAGTTTGGGGAAGGCCCTTACCTGTTTCAGCATGACAATGCCCCCATGCACAAAGCAGGTCCATACAGAAATGGTTTGTTGAGATTGGTTTTGAAGAACTTGACTGGCCTGCACAGAGCCCTGTCCTCAACGCCATCGAACGCCTTTGGAATTAATTGGAATGCCAACTGCGAGCCTGGACTAATCGCCCAACATCAGTGCCCAACCTCACTAATGCTCTTGTGGCTGAATGGAAGCAAGTCCCCGTAGCAATGTTCCAACATCTAGTGGAAAGCCGAAAGCCTTCCCAGAAGAGTGGAGGCTGTTATAGCAGCAAACGGGGACCAACTCCATATTAATGCCCATGAATTTGGAATGAGATGTTCAACGAGCAGGTGTCCACATACTCATGGTAATGTAGTGTATCTACCTCAATACTCCAGTATCCCTGCACATTGTGAATTTGGTATTGACACTGACCCTGAATATAGCTGACATTGTTCTGTTTTTGTCTTATTTCCTATTTCTTGTGTTTTTGGGGGGGGTTTTATTTTTTTTATATACTAGTTTGAAATTGAGTACAGCACTGTTGGATTGGGCTTTCAAGTAAAGCATGTCACTGTAATTGTGCATTTGACAAATAAAACTTGAAACTTGCCATAGTTCAGTAGTACAGATAAGCCTCACATCAATTGGAGTTATTTTGTGATGCACTGTAACCCTCAGAGCTTACAGTATGTTGGCCTCAGAAGTAGAAATCCCAGTTTGTGGTTGCTGGTTGAAGTTGGAGAGCTGCTTACATGTACAGTGAATCTGTTGACTGGCCTGTTATTCCAGCAGGCATGTGATGTGGTGTGGCTGGACTGACTTCCGGTTATGTCCCAGTGCTAAGTGCTTTCCCATCAACTGTACTCTCATCTGAGATAACCTTTCTGGCATTAGACATAGACCCCTGGCCTTACCTATTAAAAATGGCCATTGCACCACCAGTAGAGAATATACACGCACACACACACACACACACACACACACATACAGTATACACCGTTTTTACTATCTATCTGAAGGTGTAGTAGTACTGTGGTGTGGATTATAATGATAGGTGGGTAGTAGGTGAGATGGAAAGTAGCCAGGAGACCCAGTCACAACTTACAAGGGAATTACTGCCATCTGCACAGCACACACACACACACACACACACACACACACACACACACACACACACACACACACACACACACACACACACACACACACACACACACACACACACAGAAGAGTCCAAAGCCTGCTGCCAATTATATTAATGACCCTAACAACACCAGGGCCGGAGCAGGGAACAGGGGGCGTCACCTTAAGACCTCAGCAGATTTGTGTGAAAGCCCTTTGAATCAAACACTCCCTCCTCCTCCACACACACACACACACACACACACACACACACACACACACACACACACACACACACACACACACACACACACACACACACACACACACACACACACAAAACCATGCATACTCACATACACATACAGACACCTCCCCTCTCTCCATGCAGCACAGCTAGGTAACAGGAAGGCTAAAAATATCTCCTGGCCATTGGCTAGCCAGTTTGGTCCATCTGGTTCCTAACCCTTAGGTAAGTAGAGAACTGAAGAGAGAGGGAGGGAGAGAGTGTTTGTGTGTGTGTGTGTGTGTGTGTGTGTGTGTGTGTGTGTGTGTGTGTGTGTGTGTGTGTGTGTGTGTGTGTGTGTGTGTGTGTGTGTGTGTGTGTGTGTGTGTGTGTGTGTGTGTGCGTGTGTGTGTGAGGGCTCACTAAAGTCTTACTAGAATGTGCTCTTACTATTCTACCTCAGTACAGTTTTGACATGAAGCAATATCAAAGGCTTAGAGGCAGGTGCCCACCTGTAGTTTTTAATAGGATGCAGGTAGGGAGGGTGTATGAAAGGGGTGCAGTGGTCAATTTGTGGGGTGGTGTCGGGGGAATGGGGGTTACAGTACAGCAAAACCTATAGTTTCCCTAAATCCCCTTAGCGTCTTCCAATCTGTCCATGTGACGGTGAAACAATGTAAGCCTCTTAGTCTTAATCCACAGCCTGTGGGGAGGTGAGTGTATGTCACAGGGCTGTAGCTGCTGTCCCTTGGGCACAGATCTGCAAAAAGGGTGCTATCTAGAACCTAAAAGGGTTCTTAGCCTTTCCCCATAGGAGAACCCATTGAAGAACCCTTTTTGGTTCCAGGTAGAACTCTTTTGGGTTTCATGTGTTACCATTTCCACAGAGAGGGTTCTACATGGAACCAAAAAGGGTTCTACCTGGAACCAAAAAGGGTTATTTTATGGGGCCAGACGAAGAACCCTTTTGGAACCTTTTTTCTAAGAGTGTGGGATCAGCGTACAGTACCCTCGACCCAAACCTTAGGTTAAGTTGGCTGGCACCTTGGTGTTGCCCTGGTTTTGCCAACACCATGCTCCAACCAACTGAGCCGTATTGGAACCACAAGTGTTGGTTAGTGTTCGATTTCTGTCCTAATAGTTTTGCCTGTCCACATATTCCAAACTGTCAGTTCTGTGAGAGGGCCTTATAGAAGTGTCTCGTATTCCAAACTGTCAGTTCTGTGAGAGGGCCTTATAGAAGTGTCTCGTATTCCAAACTGTCAGTTCTGTGAGAGGGCCTTATAGAAGTGTCTCGTATTCCAAACTGTCAGTTCTGTGAGAGGGCCTTATAGAAGTGTCACGTATTCCAAACTGTCAGTTCTGTGAGAGGGCCTTATAGAAGTGTCTCGTATTCCAAACTGTCAGTTCTGTGAGAGGGCCTTATAGAAGTGTCACGTATTCCAAACTGTCAGTTCTGCGAGAGGGCCTTATAGAAGTGTCTCGTATTCCAAACTGTCAGTTCTGCGAGAGGGCCTTATAGAAGTGTCTCGTATTCCAAACTGTCAGTTCTGCGAGAGGGCCTTATACAAGTGTCTCGTATTCCAAACTGTCAGTTCTGCGAGAGGGCCTTATAGAAGTGTCTCGTATTCCAAACTGTCAGTTCTGCGAGAGGGCCTTATAGAAGTGTCTCGTATTCCAAACTGTCAGTTCTGTGAGAGGGCCTTATAGAAGTGTCTCGTATTCCAAACTGTCAGTTCTGTGAGAGGGCCTTATAGAAGTGTCTCGTATTCCAAACTGTCAGTTCTGTGAGAGGGCCTTATAGAAGTGTCTCGTATTCCAAACTGTCAGTTCTGTGAGAGGGCCTTATAGAAGTGTCTCGTATTCCAAACTGTCAGTTCTGTGAGAGGGCCTTATAGAAGTGTCTCGTATTCCAAACGGTCAGTTCTGTGAGAGGGCCTTATACAAGTGTCTCGTATTCCAAACTGTCAGTTCTGTGAGAGGGCCTTATAGAAGTGTCTCGTATTCCAAACTGTCAGTTCTGTGAGAGGGCCTTATATAAGTGTCTCGTATTCCAAACTGTCAGTTCTGTTAGTGTGACACAAAACACTGTGGGCCTGCATGTTATCACAGAGCAGTTCTCCAGTGACTATAACACTGTGGGCCTGCATGTTATCACAGAGCAGTTCTCCAGTGACTATAACACTGTGGGCCTGCATGTTATCACAGAGAAGTTCTCCAGTGACTATAAGACTGTGGTTATTGTCAGTGTCACATCTTGGCAGATGCAAAGATTAGAGGAGTAAAAATAGCTCTTTCTGTCTCTGTTAGGTGAGGATCTGACAGGCTGGCCAAGTGGTTAGATGGGGCAGGGTCAGAGTGCTTAGTGAAGGGGCATGTAATGTAAATGTTTTGGAAGAGCTGAATCAGTGTGCACAAGGCTGTAACAACTGCATAATTGTCTTATAACATAGATATCATTACTTGTAGTCCAGGTGTACAAGTGTACCAAGTTTCATGCTTTTATATTCCTTTACTTGATAAAAGTGAACTTTTATACTAATATGTTAAACAGTTCTGGTCTATTTGTATGCAAGAGGTTGACAATTCTAGAATGTTCATGAATGTAAACAAAAGTATTGTAAAAGTATACATACCAGTAGTCTTTCTACTGTTCATTCCTTTGACTAAAAGGTGTTCTGTTGAGTGTGTAGCCCTCCTGTATTCAGACTGAAAGGTGTTCTGTACAGTATGTAGCCCTCCTGTAGCCCTCCTGTAGCCCTCCTGTATTCAGACTGAACGGTTTTCTGTAGAGTATGTAGCCCTACTGTATTCAGACTAAAATGTGTTCTGTAGAGTATGTAGCTCTACTGTATTCAGACTAAAATGTGTTCTGTAGAGTATGTAGCCCTACTGTATTCAGACTGAAAGGTGTTCTGTAGAGTATGTAGCCCTACTGTATTCAGACTGAAAGGTGTTCTGTAGAGTATGTAGCCCTACTGTATTCAGACTAAAAGGTTTTCTGTAGAGTATGTAGCCCTACTGTATTCAGACTAAAATGTGTTCTGTAGAGTATGTAGCCCTACTGTATTCAGACTAAAATGTGTTCTGTAGAGTATGTAGCCCTACTATATTCAGACTGAAAGGTGTTCTGTAGAGTATGTAGCCCTTCTGTAGCCCTCCTGTATTCAGACTAAAATGTGTTCTGAAGCGTATGTAGCCCTACTGTATTCAGACTAAAATGTGCTCTGTAGAGTATGTAGCCCTACTGTATTCAGACTGAAAGGTGTTCTGTAGAGTATGTAGCCCTACTGTATTCAGACTAAAATGTGCTCTGTCCCCTTTCTGTTTCAGACTACCTATGTTCCCCAGAGGAGAACGTTCACATGATCGACTTCACACGGTTCAAGATCCGAGACATGGAGACAGGGACGGTGCTATTTGAGATCACCAAACCCCCTGTACCAGGTATGGGCTATGTCAAAACTACCGTATTAAACAGCACAGATATTAGATGCATGTACTGTGTATGAGCTATATGTTGGTAATGTATTTAATCAAGACAGGGACGGTGCTGTTTGAGATCACCAAACCAACAGCACCAGATCAGTAATAGGCCTGTTCTGTGCTAAATATAACCATTAGTATTTGTGTTCCCTAACATAATCATATTCATATATACATGTCAACAATATTCTCTTATTAGAGCCTAGGATATATGACTTGTGGCACTAAACTAAAGGTCATAGCTTCTGATAACGAAGAGGTTTTAAGACCTACAATATGTGTGAGCAGCATATACCTCTGGGTTAACTAGGCCCAGGCAGTAATATGCATGATTCATCAACAAATGACTCCTATTAGCTAGGTCTCTACTGAGAATGTGTTATTTCGCTGTGTGAGTTGATCATCTAAGGCTCTGAAACAGTGTCTATTCAGAGAGGTACACAGCAGAGAGACCGTGCTTCAAAACAGCAGGCTTGTTAGCGTGGTTTGTTTTGTGACACTCTGGCAGCGGGCGAAAAGAAGGATTTTGACCCCAACGGAGGCCGCTTCGTCCGTTACCAGTTCACCCCTGCCTTCCTGCAGCTGCGCCAGGTCGGCGCCACGTAAGTCACAGCTAAGATGGCCGCCTGTGTGGGTGTGTAAGGGTGGTGGAGCGGTGGCCATTCAGTGCCCTGCTGTTCTCTTCTGAGAGGAGACAGATGGGGAGGGCTATTCTCAGAGAGTGAGAGGTGGTGTGTGTGTGTGTGTGTGCGTGCCTACGTGCTTGCGTGCATGTTTGTGTGTGACAGATACCAAGGAGGCAGGAAGGCTACACAGTAGGGGGAGAAAGAGAGAGGGAGAGAGAGAAAAAAAGGAGGCAGAGAGGGCAAAAGAGAGAGAGAAAGAGAGATGAGAAAAAGGACAGTCAGGCCAGATGTTATTAATGAACCTTTTACTGCAGTGGGCTAAATCAGGGTCTCACAGAGTGGTTATTGGTAGTCTAAAACACATCTACATTGAAACCAACGTCTACACCTCACACACATGGTGATGGGCTTAATTAAAGAAGACACCTGTACCATGTCAGATAGAGAGTTGAAATGTATTGCATTTTTACATTTGGAGTTTTCATCCCAATATTACACTTTATATACATCACAGAAGACTGAAACATAGCAAAACAGTTTGGCATAGAAACACCAGATTTTCTGCTGTTTATTTAAATTAATGTTTATTATGAAATTATGAAAAATATGAAGAACATTCCACACAAGGCCACTAGTCATTTGAATTCAAGAAAGGGCTACTGTAGAGGGGGGAAATGAGGAAACATGGAATTACACTTTGGTTCTGCAACAAACTATAACAAACAAATGATGTGTAAGTGTGTTTCCAATAGTTTATCAGATCGCTCTGTCCCCCTGTCCTCTCTGACACAGTGTGGAGTTCACAGTGGGAGACATGCCCATCAACAACTTCAGGATGATTGAGAGGCACTACTTCAGAGAGCAGCTCCTCAAGAGCTTTGATTTTGAGTTTGGTTTCTGTATGCCCAGCAGCAAGAACACCTGTGAACACATCTACGAGTTCCCCCCTCTATCAGAGGACATCAGTGAGTATAGACACACATAGACAAACATAGCATGCATGCATGCACTTCCTGTACCCATACGACACAGTTCGACACACACACTCACTCAAACACACACACTGACGTGTCCTTCCTCTTCTTCCTCAGTGCGTGAGATGATCCTGCACCCATACAAAACACAGTCCGACAGCTTCTACTTTGTGGACAACAAGCTGGTGATGCACAACAAGGCAGACTACTCCTACAGTGGGAGTCCGTAGGAGCGCAGGACTTCCCTAGACACCTAGACCCACTCCAACTCCAACTCAAACCCACCCCCCCATGGGACCATGGACAGACAGACAGACAGACAGACAGACAGACAGACAGACAGACAGACAGACAGACAGACAGACAGACAGACAGACAGACAGACAGACAGACAGACAGACAGACAGACAGATGACGAACGGAGAGACGTATGGACGGACTGACAGGTCACAAGCAACAGGACTGATGGACAGCTTTATTTCTCCAATCAGAATTCCGCCATTGCTTGTTATCCCCTAAATTGCAATCCCCTACTCCAGTCTCTTGCAATGACCTCTCAACTTTCTGTGTCTGATAGAGAGTGTTATAGATGTGTACACAGTCTAGTATACATAAACACACACAGACCTTCGCTATGGGACACATCTGATGTGGCCTGATCTAGACAAAATAAATGCACAACCAGTACAGTATATAAGGGCCAGTAACAATGAGTGAGATTGAATGTCTAGTCAGTGTGTTCTCAGTCAGTCAGCTAAAGAGAAAAAGAGAAAGGGAAAGAGAGAAAAGGAGAGACATCTCATTGACATTTACAGTACCAGTCAAAAGTTTGGACACACCTACTCATTCAAGGGTTTTTCTTTACTATTGTCTACATTGTATAATAATAGTGAAGATATCAAAACTATAAAATAACACATATGGAATCATGTAGTAACCAAAAAAGTGTTTAAAAAGTTGCCACCCTTTTCCAGTATGACAGCTTTGCACACTCTTAGCATTCTCTCAACCAGCTTCATGAAGTAGTCACCTGGAATGCATTTCAATTAACAGGTGTCCCTTGTTAAAAGTTCATTTCTGGAATGTCTTGCCTTCTTAATGCGTTTGAGCCAATGAGTTGTGTTGTGACAAGTTAGGGGTGGTATACAGAAGATAGCCCTATTTGGTAAAAGACCAAGTCCATATTATGGCAAGAACAGCTCAAATAAGCAAAGAAAAACAACAGTCCATCGTTACTTTAAGACATGAAGGACAGTCAATGCAGAACATTTCAAGAACTTTAAAAGTGTCTTCAAGTGCGCAAATACCATCAAGTGCTATGATGAAACTGGCTCTCATGACGAGCGCCACAGGAAAGGAAGGCTCAGAGTTGCCTCTGCTGCAGAGGATGGGTTCTTTAGAGTTACCAGCCTCAGAAATTGCAGCACAAATAAAAGCTTCACAGAGTTCAAGTAACGGACACATCTCAACATCAACTGTTTAGAGGAGACTGTGTGAATCAGGCCTTCATGATCAAATTGCTGCAAAGAAACCACTACTAAAGGACACCAATAATAAGAAGAGACTTGCTTGGGCCAACAAACATGAGCAATGGACATTAGATCGGTGGAAATTTGTCCTTTGGTTTGATTAGTCCAAATTTTATATTTTTGATTCCAATCGCTGTGTCTTTATGAGACGCAGAGTAGGTGTATGGATGATCTCCGCATGTGTGGTTCCCACCATGAAGCATGGAGGAGGAGGTGTGATGGTGTGGGGGTGCGTTGCTGGTGACATGGTGTGTGATTTATTTAGAATTCAAGGCACACTTAACCAGCATGGCTACCACAGCATTCTGCAGCGATACACCATCCCATTTGGTTTGCGCTTAGTGGGACTATAATTTGTTTTTCAACAGGACAATGACCCAACTCACCTCCAGGCCATGTAAGGGCTATTTGACCAAGAAGAAGAGTGATGGAGTGCTGCATCAGATGACCTGGCCTCCAAAATCACCCGATCTCAACCCAATTGAGATGGTTTGGGATGAGTTGGACCGCAGAATGAAGGAAAAGCAGCCAACAAGTGCTCAGAGTATGTGGGAACTCCTTCAAGACTGTTGGAAAGTATTCCAGGTGAAGCGTGTTGAGAGAATGCCAAGACTGTGCAAAGCTGTCATCAAGGCAAAGGGTGGCTACTTTGAAGAATCTAAAATATATAATATATTTTGGTTACTACATTATTTCATGTGTTATTTCATAGTTTTGATGTCTTCACTATTATTCTACAATGTAGAACATATTAAAAAATAAAGAAAAACCCTTGAAGGAGTAGGTGTGTCCAACCTTTTGACTGGTACAGACAGACAGACAGACAGACAGACAGACAGACAGACAGACAGACAGACAGACAGACAGACAGACAGACAGACAGACAGACAGACAGACAGACAGACAGACAGACAGACAGACAGACAGACAGACAGACAGACAGACCAGCTGTCTGTCGCATTACCAAGTGACACCAACACACAATTCTCTGACATCATCAAAACATGTATTCTAGTCGAGCAAGCAGAACCTATATATTTCTACTAGGGTTCTGCTACTTTTTTTTTACTCTTAAAGAAAGTCAAAAAAGTTTCTTGAATTTCTAATAAATAGCCATTAGCTCTGAATGACTCGTTGTCCCTGAAAGGAACAGTACTACTGTTTGATGAGGTTCTTTGTTGATCACCATTCCAGTAGAAACCAGTTGAATGCCATTAGCGTACATTACATCGTAGAATGGGACTGGTATTCTTTTAATGTGAATGTGTCGTATTTAGGGCTGGAAAATTCTAGCTTTTCCAAAATTCCCTGGTTTTTCAGAAGTCCCTTTTGGAGGATTCCTGGATTTCTTATTCCAGCCTGATTCCAGGAATTTTCCAACATGGATTTTTGGAAAAACTGGGAATTTTAGGAAAGTTACTGGAATTTTGCAACCCTAGTCGTGTTTATTTCCGTATACTCATAGTTTTATCTTCTAAAGTATTTTTTTAAGTAGCCACTTTGATGAGTTAAAAGTAGGCGAAGGATAGTCATATATGAACTCAAAACCAGATATTCATTTTGATATCCAGCACATATTTAGTCTCAAGAGATCTGCAGATGTATTTATAAGAAATGTGGTTATTGTAAATTAAAATGATGTAAAGTTTGGACAGTTGAAATGCCACTCAGAGAAATAAATATATGTGATTTTTTTGGGAAGTCTTGAAATGCGACTTGTGGTCTTTTTTCACTTGATACCCAAGATGGTAAAACAATGACACCAGTTACAATATGTGGGAACAGCCAATTATAACAAAGGTTATTTTACAATGTCTGGATAGATCTGTGATGGACAGAAATTAGATAGACGCAGAACAAATTGTCTAGACTAGAATATCAACTCATGAATCAGTTCAAGCACTATAAATCAATCAGTTCCAGCGCTATAAGTTTACTATATACACAGTTATTCCATACAAGAAAAAGGGCCTTTTCACACATGCTATGACTAAAGTACACTCTCGAAATATGTTCCTGGTAAGGTGATGTCACCTTATTCATTTTCATAAATATGGAAGCTAAGTTATTAGATAGGGCTGACAGGAACCAGAGGAAGTTCTGAGAACAGTTGTCCGGCTCTGCCTTGATATTGACTTCCATCTTCAATGGTAATTTAGCTAGAAAGCTTTGAAAACTATTTCTAGAAAGAAAATGTATTGAGTTAACAGTGAGTATGTTCCCTGTTTCGTATCAGAAATTATGCTAAGACAAATTTTGTAATTACATTCATTAGCTTTGAGCTAAAAACCAGATGGCTTGAATCATCTCGTCACCATAAACTGAATAAAATGCAAATTGAAAAAGCGGGAACATATCACACCAGGGGGCTTATTCAGGAGAATGAGACTTCACAAAAGGTTCAACATAGAAATGTGTTGTGTACATTTACATTTACATTTAAGTCATTTAGCAGACGCTCTTATCCAGAGCGACTTACAAATTGGTGCATTCACCTTATGATATCCAGTGGAACAACCACTTTACAATAGTGCATCTAAATCTTTTAGGGGGGGGGGGGGTTAGAAGGATTACTTTATCCTATCCCAGGTATTCCTTAAAGAGGTGGGGTTTCAGGTGTCTCCGGAAGGTGGTGATTGACTCCGCTGTCCTGGCGTCGTGAGGGAGCTTGTTCCACCATTGGGGTGCCAGAGCAGCGAACAGTTTTGACTGGGCTGAGCGGGAACTGTACTTCCTCAGAGGTAGGGAGGCGAGCAGGCCAGAGGTGGATGAACGCAGTGCCCTTGTTTGGGTGTAGGGCCTGATCAGAGCCTGAAGGTACGGAGGTGCCGTTCCCCTCACAGCTCCGTACGCAAGCACCATGGACTTGTAGCGGATGCGAGCTTCAACTGGAAGCCAGTGGAGAGAGCGGAGGAGCGGGGTGACGTGAGAGAACTTGGGAAGGTAGAACAGATATGATTCTCTGTAGTGTAGAATAAGGAAGAAATGTCACCAGCTCCCTGCCTGTGCCATTAAACCCCTACAACTCATCCAGAACGCCGCAGCCCGTCTGGTGTTCAACCTTCCCAAGTTCTCTCACGTCACCCCGCTCCTCCGCACACTCCACTGGCTTCCAGTTGAAGCTCGCATCTGCTACAAGACCATGGTGCTTGCCTACGGAGCTGTGAGGGGAACGGCACCTCCGTACCTTCAGGCTCTGATCAGTCCCTACACCCAAAGAAGGGCACTGCGTTCATCCACCTCTGGCCTGCTGGCCCCCCTACCTCTGCGGAAGCACAGTTCCCGCTCAGCCCAGTCAAAACTGTTCGCTGCTCTGGCACCCCAATGGTGGAACAAGCTCCCTCACGACGCCAGGACAGCGGAGTCAATCACCACCTTCCGTAGACACCTGAAACCCCACCTCTTTAAGGAATACCTAGGATAGGATAAAGTAATCCTTCTAACCCCCCCCTACCCTCCCCCCCAAAAAAGATATAGATGTATTATTGTAAAGTGGTTGTTCCACTGGATATCATAAGGTGAATGCCCCAATTTGTAAGTCGCTCTGGATAAGTGTCTGCTAAATGACGTAAATGTAAAATGTAAATGCTGTATTTCTATCAACAACTCTAACGTTCCATTAAATAAGTCACTACTGCTCTCTGCTGCCATCTTGTGTGAAGTTAGGTGGTACTGCACTCTACTCCTAATCACTGAACAATCAGGTGTGTCATGAGCTTTTGGATCCATTCATTCTCATGAATGTCAAGTTTTGAATTTGACCCAGCCACAGTCAATGATATGAATAGAAACATATTGTTAACGCAATTGTGATAAAACCTGAACCCCTACTCACTCACACATTTGATTAAGGCTAATTGTAGACAAATTGAGCCAACGAGCTCTGCAGGTTCAAAGCAAAGCAAAATATGATGTTTGATTGTCATCAAACTGTGCACAATATTGTCACTGTTTCATTGCTACATTGTGATAAGTCTTGACTTTCACAACCCCAGTCTTGAGTTGTCCTGGTCCAGGGGGAAGGTCTTGGTGAGATTTCACGAAGGGAGCCCTTTCCTGGGCTTCAAAGCAAAGGTATGGGGGTGTTCCCCATGGAAGTGAGGTAACCAGCTAAACTCTCCACACCTGTGTAGGCTGTGTGGTACTGTCCATTAATATGTAGGTCTGATGGACCTCCACATGCTCCGTCCATCTCCTCATCTTCCTTCCCCAGCCCGACAGAGATCAACTCTGATGTCTGGTTGACAGGACAGGTGCTCCTCAGACTTGACCCCAGGAGGAAGAGTGTTGACTGGGAAGATGAGGGGGACGGGGAGGGACTGATTGCCACCAGCGAATCAGGAGCCAGGCTGTCCTCTCTCAGCTCCTCCCACAAGTAACCTGAGAGGAGAGTGAACAGGGTTGCAAATCTTGTTGTAGAGTGTATAAAAATATTTCCTGAATATGGTTCTCTCTCTCTCTCACACTCTCTCTCTCTCTCTCTCTCTCTCTCTCTCTCTCTCTCTCTCTCTCTCTCTCTCTCTCTCTCTCTCTCTCTCTCTCACCATGGAGCTGCAGGTCAGTCAAGCTGGGGTTGAGCGTGTCGATATCGTTACTAGCATCTCCCTCTAGCTGTAGCTCCTGCATGCTCCTGGGCCCAACGTCATACTCTGCCTGTATGGTGGCGCTACAGCTGGAGGGTGTCTGCCCCGCCAAGGGGGAACCCAAGGTACCCACATTGGGAGGAATACCTGATGGAGGCTGCTGTCCGCAGGGGGAGTAGAAGGAGAAGGGGTGGGGGGTGGTGGGGGACATGTAGCGGGGGTGCTGGTTGACTGTCAGGATGGAAGAGGGGACGTGGGGGTAGAGGGGACGTTGGAGAGGGGGACAGGGCTCTGGAGGCTGGGATGAAGTAAAGGAGGAAGGGGTAGGGTTGTAGTTTGTGGTGGATCTTGCCAGTGGGGTCTGGTGGTAAAAAGGTAAAGATTTCAGATTCTCTGGTCTTTCCCCCAACAGGCGATCCAGGTCCTCTGAGAAAACAGAGAGAGAGCGCGTGAGAGAGAGAGAGAGAGAGAGAGAGAGAGCGAGAGAGAGAGAGAGAGAGAGAGAGAGAGAGAGAGAGAGAGAGAGAGAAACTGTGGGTAAATTGAGATGACCTTACATTTATCTCCTGTAACAGCTGCCAAAAAGGCTGAGTGGATAGAATCACCAGAACGCTGGTGTTGCTCGGTCTCCAAGGTAACATGCCCTGTCTGTAGCAACACAAGCTGTACTTGAATCTTTCTGAATAACATAGAACCATCTTATTTAGGGTGTCATTTATGCCATGACGGACCTGAGGATTGCCAAGCTTACAGTCCATTAAAACACTAGCATCTGAACTTTGAGGAAGTGCAAATAAAACATAGCCCAGGTCTAAGGGGAGTCCTGGTCTGTGATGTATAGGCCACCTACCTGGCCTGGCCATGCTCTTGCGGACAGTGAGGGGGTCTTTGCGGCGCCACTTGTGTAGCTCCTCCTGCATCTTCTCTATCTTGGCTGGGTTGAGGGCCCACAGGCAGCCCTTACGGGAAGAGTTGCCAATCTTATTCTCCACCTTCTCAAAGGACTTATTCAGAGACAGGTTGTGGCGGACCGAGTTCTTCCATCCATCTGGAGCCGTCTGAGACAGAAAGGAGAGGAAAAATGTACAGTAACAGTATTTTCATTTTCCATGGGATACTTTTTTCCCTCCAATTTTTAATTGTTCAATTTTGATATACTACTGTATAGTTTGTGGCTATGTAAATAATCAAGGTATTGCATTGAAGTATATTTAACATATTTATGAATTTCTTAAAGGGGCTATCTGCGATTGATGCATCCATTTTTTGACATTTCAATGAATGATATTTACCCACTCATCCTTGAAGAATATAGAAGTTAGTTCAGAACCCAACATATACGCTTGTTTTACTCCACTGTTTGTAAACATTCAAAGTAAATAAACAATATACAGCTTAAAATATAATGTGATGTCATGGATGGTCAGTCTTTGCATCCATAGCTCTGTCCAGCCCCAAACCTCAGCTTTTTACCCAAATAGGGGTTAAAAGTAATTAAAAATCAAGTCAAAAGTCAAGAGGAACCAAAGCAGGGGTAGTGCCACGTTGCACACACACAAACAAACACATACACATACACACACACACACACACACACACACACACACACACACACACACACAAGAGGCAGTCTCTCAGTCATAGGTCCTACAGTATGTTCGGCTGAAGAGGAGCCAAAGCTGTTGCAGTGCCACGTTGTACATTCCTCCTCTTCCTACGCCAGACAGACAGACAGACAGACAGACAGACAGACAGACAGACAGACAGACAGACAGACAGACAGACAGACAGACAGACAGACAAACAAACAAACAAACAGCCAACCACTTCCTGGGTCTATAAGCACCGTGATGGATGGGAAGACACTGATCAAGCCTTAACGGGTATCAGCCGGGTTGGCCCACGGCTAGCCTCGTTAAACACAGGCTGGGTCCCAAATAGGACCCTGTTCCCTAGTGCACTACTTTTGACTAGGTCCTAGAGGCCACGCCTGTATTCTCTATAGAATAGGTAGGGGTTGATGATACCTAACAAACGGCTGGGGACGAGGCTAGTCTACGGCAAAGGCTGCTTCTGCTTTGGCACACCGTTGGATCTATATGCACTATTATAGTATCATTCATCATTCATCTATGGAGGCTCTAAAGAAAATATATGGTTTCTCTCTCTCTCTCCATGTCCTATAAAGGGCTTGTCGCCAGATATGAGAGGATTGAAGATCAGCAGGCGTTGATCTCTCAGTGATTGAGTCTTTCAAACCACATGTAAATACATTTAATTACAAGGTATTTACTTTACAAGTGTGGTTAAGCCCAATGCATGTCACTTGTGTGTCCTTGTATTCATTCGTTTTGGAAAGTTAGGTGACGCAAAGTTCATACAAGGATGTAGAGCAATAGTTCTAACAGCTCTGCCTGTGACATGGCACAGATAAAATACATAGGAGGAGAATAATGAAAGAGTTAAGAAGACACAGAGATGACTGTTGGGTCAGTGAGAAGACAAAGTCCTCCTGCTGTACCTTGAAGTAGGGGAAGTGTTCAGTCATGAACCTGTAGATATCACTAACTGGGAGACTCCCTGTCTTACTGTTCCTCAGAGCCATGAAGATCAGAATGCTATGGATTGAAGACAAACATTGTAGTCAGTGTAGTCAATCAGTTGTAGTCAATATTATATTATTATTGTATATTACAACATATATTATATTATTTAACATCACAGTGTTGTTTATTCATTACATATACAGTACACTCTTATAAAAAATGGTTCCAAAAGGGTTAATCGACTGTCCCCATAGGAGAACCCTTTTTGGTTCCAGGTAAAACTCTTTTTGATTCCAGATAGAGCCCTTTTGGCTTCCATGTAGAACCGTCTGTAGAGAGAGTTCTACCTGGAACCAAAAAGGGTTCTCCTATGGGGACAGATAGCTAAGATTCTAAGAATGTACATCCTTCATGACAAGGATCCATGTTGACATCCACAAAACACTAAAAGGAAACAAGTTGTTATTATCATATTAACTCAGCCTCTGAGGAAAAAGTCAGAAAATAAGTATGGTAGATAGAAATGACAATATCGTAATTAAAAGCACGAATGCTCTTTGTAGTGGATTTGAATAAGAGGCAGTGCTAATGTATGTGGAACCAGTGTAGATCTAGGGCATGGGCTACCTCACACACACACTCCATCCACCTCACACCTCACACACATCTCATCCACCTCACACACACTCCATCCACCTCACACACACTCCATCCACCTCACACCTCACACACATCTCATCCACCTCACACACACTCCATCCACCTCACACACACTCCATCCACCTCACACACACTCCATCCACCTCACACCTCACACACACTCCATCCACCTCACACCTCACACACAACTCATCCACCTCACACACACTCCATCCACCTCACACACACTCCATCCACCTCACACACACTCCATCCACCTCACACCTCACACACACCCCATCCACCTCACACCTCAAATCTCACACACACCCCATCCACCTCACACCTCAAATCTCACACACACCCCATCCACCTCACACCTCACACTTTACACACACCCCATCCACCTCACACCTCACACCTTACTAACCTCACACCCTTCTGCTAGCTTGCTAGCCCCGGCCTGCTAGCTGTCTGAATCGCCGTGTCTCCAGCCAGCCTAACTACTCACTGGACTCCTATGATTACTTGGCTACGCATGCCTCTCGTTAATGTCAATATGTCTTGTCCATTACTGTCCTGGTTAGGGATTATTGTCTTATTTTACTGTAGAGCCTCTAGCCCTGCTCAATATACCTTAGCCAACCCTTTAGTTCCACCTCCCACACTTGTGGTGACATCAGCTGATTTAAATGTTGCTAGAGACAATATCTCTCTCATCATCACACAATGCCTAGGTTTACCTCCAATGTATTCCCATCCTACCATACCTTTGTCTGTACATTATGCCTTGAATATATTCTATCGTGCCCAGAATCCTGCTCCTTTTACTCTCTGTTCCGAACGTACTAGACGACCAGTTCTTATAGCCTTCAGCCATATCCGTATCCTCCTCATCCTCTGGTATTGTAGAGGTTAATCCAGGTCCTGCAGTGCCTAGATCCACTCCTATTCCCCGGGTGCTCTCATTTGTTGACTTCTGTAACCGTAAAAGCCTTGGTTTCATGCATGTTAACATTAGAAGTTTGTTTTATTCACTGCTTTAGCACACTCTGCCAACCCGGATGTCCTAGCCGTGTCTGAATCCTGGCTTAGGAAGACCACCAAAAACCCAGACATTTCCATCCCTAACTATAACATTTTCCGACAAGATAGAACTGCCAAAGGGGGCGGAGTTGCAATCTACTGCAGAGATAGCCTGCAGAGTTCTGCCTTACTATCCAGGTCTGTACCCAAACAATTCGAGCTTCTACTTTTAAAAATCCACCTTTCCAGAAACAAGTCTCTCACCGTTGCCGCTTGCTATAGACCACCCTCTGCCCCCACCTGTGGCCTGGACACCCTATGTGAACACCTCTGCTGTTTTCAACCAAGATCTCAGCGATCACTGCCTCATTGCCTGCAACTGTAATGGGTCTGTGGTCAAACGACCACCCCTCATCACTGTCAAACGCTCCCTAAAACACTTCCGCGAGCAGGTCTTTCTAATCGACTTGGCCCGGGTATCCTGGAAGGATATTGAGGATGCCTGGTTATTCTTTAAAAGTGCCTTCCTCACCATCTTAAATAAGCATGCCCCATTCAAAAAATGTAGAACCAGGAACAGATATAGCCCTTCACTCCAGACCTGACTGCCCTCGACCAGCACAAAAACATCCTGTGACGTACTGCATTACCATCGAATAGCCCCCGCGATATGCAACTTTTCAGGGAAGTTAGGAACCAATATACACAGGCAGTCAGGAAAGCTATGGCTAGCTTTTTCAAACAGAAATTTGCATCCTGTAACGCAAACTCAAAAAGGTTCTGAGACACTGTAAAGTCCAAGGAGAATAAGAGCACCTCTTCCCAGCTGCCCACTACACTGGGAAACATTGTCACCACCGATAAATCCACTATAATTGAGAATTTCAATAAAAAAAATTCTACGGCTGGCCATGCTTTCCACCTGGCTACCCCTACCCCGGTCACTGTTCAAATAAACCTACCATTAAAATTATAGACTGATCATTTCTTTGACAGTGGGCAAACGTACAAAATCAGCAGGGGATCAAATACCTTTTTCCCTCACTGTATATCTATCCTGCCCTGCCTTTCTAAGGTCTTCGAAAGCCAAGTTAACAAACAGATTACCGACCATTTAGAATCCCACTGTACCTTCTCCACTATGCAATTTGGTTTCAGAGCTGGTCATGGGTGCACCTCAGCTACGCTCAAGGTCCTAAACGATATCATAACCGCCATCGATAAGAGACATTACTGTGTCGCCGTATTCATCGACCTGGCCAAGGCTTTCGACTCTGTCAATAGAGCTACATTTTTATGGAATGGTCTGCCTACCCATGTGAGAGATGCAGACTCGGCCTTTAAGTCTTTACTGAAGACTCATCTCTTCAGTGGGTCCTATGATTGAGTGTAGTCTGGCCCAGCAGTGTGAAGATGAACGGAAAGGCTCTGGAGCAACGAACCGCCCTTGCTGTCTCTGCCTGGCCGGTTCCCCTCTCTCCAATGGGATTCTCTGCCTCTAACCCTATTACAGGGGCTGAGTCACTGGCTTATTGGTGTTCTTCCATGTCGTCCCTAGGAGGGGTGCGTTGAGTCACTGACGTGGTCTTCCTATCTGGGTTGGCGCCCCCCCATTGGGTTGTGCCGTGGCGGAGATCTTTGTGGGCTATACTCAGCCTTGTCTCAGGATGGTAAGTTGGTGGTTGAAGTGATCCCTTTAGTGGTGTGGGGGCTGTGCTTTGGCAAAGTGGGTGGGGTTATATCCTTCCTGTTTGACCCTGTCCGGGGATATCGTCGGATGGGGCCACAGTGTCTCCTGACCCCTCCTGTCTCAGCCTCCAGTATTTATGCTGCAGTAGTTTATGTGTCGGGGGGCAAGGGTCAGTCTGTTATATCTGGAGTATTTCTCCTGTCTTATCCGGTGTCCTGTGTGAATTTAAGTATGCTCTCTCTAATTCACTCTTTCTTTCTTTCTTTCTCTCTCTTGGAGGACCTGAGCCCTAGGACCATGCCTCAGGACTACCTGACCTGACCACCTGGCCATGCTGCTGCTCCAGTTTCAACTGTTCTGCCTGCGGCTATGGAACCCTGACCTGTTCACCGGACGTGCTACCTGTCCCAGACCTGCTGTTTTCAACTCTCTAGAGACAGCAGGAGCGGTAGAGATACTCTCAATGATCGGCTATGAAAAGCCAACTGACATTTACTCTTGAGGTGCTGACTTGTTGCACCCTCAACAACTGTGATTATTATTATTTGACCATGCTGGTCATTTATGAACATTTGAACATCTTGGCCATGTTCTGTTATAATCTCCACCCGGCACAGCCAGAAGAGGACTGGCCACCCCTCATAGCCTGTTTCATCTCTAGGTTTCTTCCTAGGTTTTGGCCTTTCTAGGGAGTTTTTCCTAGCCACCGTGCTTCTACACCTGCATTGCTTGCTGTTTGGGGTTATAGGCTGGGTTTCTGTACAGCACTTTGAGATATCAGCTGATGTAAGAAGGGCTATGTAAAAAAATTTGATTTGATTTGAATCACCACATTCTTATCGGCAGACTCAACAGCCTTGGTTTCTCAAATGACTGCCTCTCCTGGTTCACCAACTACTTATCTGATAGAGTTCAGTGTGTCAAATTAGAGGGCCTGTTGTCCTGACCTCTGGCAGTCTCTATGGGGGTGCCACAGGGTTCAATTCTCAGGCCGACTCTCTTCTCTGTATACATCAATGATGTCACTCTTGCTGCTGGCGATTCTCTGATCCGCCTCTACGCAAATGACACCATTCTGTATACATCTGGCCCTTCTTTGGATACTGTGTTAACCTCTCTTTGGTAGGGGGCAGTATTTTCACGTCCGGAGGAAAAGCGTGCCCAAAGTAAACTGCCTGTTACTCTGGCCCAGAAGCTAGGATATGCATATAATTGGTAGAATTGAATAGAAACCACTCTAAAGTTTCTAAAACTGTTACAATCATGTCTGTGAGTATAACAGAACTGATATGGCAGGCGAAACACCGAGGACAAACATAAAAGAAAAATCAGCCTACCACTATTTTCAATGGCTGTCACTTTTATTATAAGGCGAAGTCCTCCCAGATTGCAGTTCCTAGGGCTTCCACTAGATGTCAACAGTCTTTAGAAAGAGTTTCAGGCTGGTTTTTGAAAAAATTAGCCAGAAATTGTAGTTTTTCTAGGTGGCTTCCATTTTGGCTGTAGTGTTTCCAAGCTCGTGAATGAGAGCGCGTTCTTTGGTATTTTTCTCCGGTAAAGACAATAATGATTCTCCGTCTTAAATGTTATCGTTTATTTACGTATTAGGGTACCTAAGGTTTGATTATAAACGTTGTTTGACTTGTTTGGAAAAGTTTATTAGTAACATTTGGGATTCAATTTGTATGCATTTTGATGGAGGGAAACTGGGTGGATTATTTTTTATTTAGATGTAAAGCAATGGGTGACTATATGCATATGATGTTAGAGAGAATAAATACATTTTTCATTTTGAGAGAACTTACAAATGTTATGCAGCAAATTATTGAAAATAAAGTGAACAATGTATCGTTCTACACAACCCACAATACATGGGCTAATGCAGAGCGTGTGCTAAAAATGGAGCAAATCATGAACCATGTAAGACATACAGGGGAGAGTCTAGAATGGACACAACTGGTATCCCATCTAGTGGATGATTCTGAAGAACTAGAAACACCCTTGTCTAAGGTTTTAGTTTATTTGTTTGAAACACCATTTAATTATAAGATGTATCATATTTGTTGTTTATATACTTATATAACGGATGTGTGTGTTTTAAAAATTCAGCGATACAAGCCTGTAAATGTAAACCAAGTATACAAGGTGTTGCATGCATGGGTCGTTGAGAAAACGGGTACTAATATCCTGCTAAGTATCCTGAATTGTCTGTATACGTAATACTTCATGTTTGCAAAAATAAAAATGAAAAATGAAAATGAAATGTTCTCATTATTTGAAAGGGGCTCATTAATGTTATTGTACATCAGAGAGGCAAGAAGGATGGCAGAGTAGATGTTGAAAAACATGTATTATACCCCCTCTAACCCAGGATCTTGTGGAGGGAAGGAGAGGTTCCAGAGAGCTATAGCTGAAGAAACAGGTAGCCGGTCAGGCGCTGCTCAAGTGAATGAATGGCTAGCAGAGCAGGATGCTTACACTCTGCATAAACCTGTGCCAAAACAATTTCCACGAAATAGAGCTTTTTCTACTCATCCCTTGTCCCAGTTTCAGGCGGATCTATGTGACATGCAGGCCCTTGCAGATAATAATGATGGAAATCGCTACATGCTAACGGTTATAGATATTTTCTCTAAAATAGCATTTGTAAGGGTCTTAAAAAATAAGAGTGGGGCAGAGGTGACCAGGGCCTTTGACTCTATCTTGAAGGAAGGAGGAGTCCCCAAGAATGTGCGGACTGACGGCGGTAAAGAATTTTTTAATAGTACTGAAGAAGCACAATATCGTACATTTTGCTACAGGTTCGGATTTGAAAGCTTCAGTTGTTGAACGCTTTAACAGAACTTTGAAGGAGAGGATGTGGAAATACTTTACGGCTCACAACAGCCATAGATATATGGATATAGTTCAAGATTTAGTAAAGGGTTACAACTCCAGCTACCATACGAGTATACGGATGAAGCCCTCAGAGGTCTCTTCTGAAAACTCTTTTCAAGTTTTTAAAAATCTGTATGGTTTGTTCCCCCTTCGCCGTAAGATTTTTTTAAATTTTAAATTCATAGTGTTGGACTTGGTACATATATCCAAGTTGAGGGGTGTTTTCGACAAAAAATATGAGCAAGGTTACAGCGATGAGTTGTTCACAGTTACCGAATGTCTACGACGTATACCCCCTGTCTACAAGTTAAAAGATTATGATGGGGAGCTTATAGAGGGTTCCTTTTATGAGAAGGAACTACAGAGGTACAGATGGGTAAAGACAAAGTCTTTCATGTGGAGGAGATTCTGGATCAAAAGAGAGAAAAGGGTAAAAAATGGGTGTTGGTCCGTTGGAAAAACTGGGTTCAACAGTTGGGTATTAGAGCACGATGTGGTGGAGGCAGCAGGGGCTAACTTAAACCCTCATGCATGATAAAAACACCATCATTTGAGTGTACACAGGAGTGCATCATGGAGCACAATTGATTCTACCTGACTCTCCCCAGTAATGCGTCTGCGCATATATATATATGAATAAGCAAAGTTCGAATTATACAACCAATTTCCAAAGCCTATAGAGTTATCAGAGGCCTGGGAAGTAGGTCTCAGCGAGATTACATATCCCCATAGTTGGTATAATATCAAGGATAAGGACCGTGATTTTTATTGCAAAAGGATATCGGAACCCCAAAAACTTATAAAGATTAAAAAAGGGTTCTATAGAACTGTAGAGAGGATCATCTCAGAGTTGAACAAACTCCTAACCCTGAACAATATGGAAAAACTCTTGAACTACAACCCTATTCATAAATGTGTACAAATCTCAGGGGATGCTGATGGGGGTATAAAGACCAGTGGTAATTTAGCCTACATGTTGGGGATGAGTTCCAATAAATGGACATATGTGAGAGATAAATTATTTCCATTCCCTGTGGATATACATGCAGGGTTTTACAACATATTTGTGTATACCAACATCATATCCTATCAAAGGGTAGGAGAAAGTTATGTGCCACTCCTGAGAACAGTTCATATAGAGGGAAAGGATGGTGATGTAGTCACTGTTAACTATGACAAGCCACACTATGTACCTGTAAGCAGGTACATAGTATGGAAACATTCTGGTTGGGCTTAAAACGGATCAGAACGAAAACATTTAATTTACTTATGGTAAAACGATTTTAAAACTCCACTTTAGACCCACCAAAACCTCTCTACATATCTAATATATTATTAGTATTTGTAACGCCCTGGCCATAGAGAGGGGGTTTTGTTCTTTATTTTGGTTAGGCCAGGGTGTTACATTGGGTGGGCGTTCTATGTTCGTTTTCTAGGTTTTTTGTATTTCTTTGTTTTGGGCCGTGTGTGGCTCCCAATCAGGCACAGCTGAAGTTCGTTGTTGCTGATTGGGAGTCACACATAAGGAGCATGTTTTTCCTTTGGGTTTTGTGGGTAATTGTTTCTGTTGAGTGTTTTGCACCTGACTGGACTGTTTGGCTGTCAGTTTTCTCGTTTTGTTTTGTGTAGTGTTCTTTATTAAATTAATATCATGATGAACACTAACTCCGCTGCGCCTTGGTCTACTCTCTCTCCCGACAGCCGTTACAGAATTACCCACCAAAAACGGACCAAGCAGCGGAGGAAGGAGAGGCAGCAGGAGAAGGAGAATAGTATGGACTCATGGACTTTGGAGAAAATGGAGAGGATCGTTCAGGATTCCTGGAGATGGGAGGAATTACTGGACGAAGGTGGACCATGGGCTCAAGCTGGGGAGTATCACCGCCCACAGTGGGAGATCGAGGCGGCGATAGCTGAGAGGCGCTGGTATGAGGAAAGGGAGCGCAGCAGACATGAGGCAGCCGGGGAGATTGGCGGAGTCAGGCCGTAGACCTGAGCCAACTCCCCGTGCTTACAGGAGGCAACGTAGTACTGGTCAGGCACCGTGTTATGCAGTAAAGCGCACGGTGTCCCCAGTACGCGTGGAGAGCCCGGTGCGTTACATTCCAGCTCCTAACATCTGCCGGGGGAGATTGGGCATCGAGCCAGGACGGGTAGTGCAGGCCGTGCGCTCTAGACCTCCAGTGCGTCTTCAGGACCCGGTCTATCCTGTGCCGCTTCCACGGACCAGGCCTCCAGTGGGTCTCCCCATCCTGGTCAGGCCTGTGCCTGCTCCACGGACCAGGCCTCCTTGGGTCTCCCCATCCTGGTCTCTCCTTTGCCGCCTCCACGGACCAGGCCTCCAGTGGGTCTCCCCATCCTGGTCTCTCCTGTGCCGTCTCCACGGACCAGGCCTCCAGTGGGTCTCCCTATGCTGGTCCGTCCTGTGCCACCTCCCAGGACTAGGCCTCCAGTGGGTCTCCCCATCCTGGTCAAGCCTGTGCCTCCTCCACGGACCAGGCCTCCAGTGGGTCTCCCCATCCTGGTCCGTCTTGTGCCGCCTCCTAGGACTAGGCCTCCAGTGGGTCTCGCCAGTCCAGAGCCGCCAGAGCTGCCCGCCAGTCCGGAGCCGCCAGAGCTGCCTGCCAGTCTGGAGCCACCAGAGCCGCCCGCCTGTCCTGAGCCGCCAGAGCCGCCCGCCTGTCCGGAGCCGCCAGAGCCGCCCACCTGTCCGGAGCAGTCAGAGCCGCCAGCCCGGTGAGTCCTGTGCCTGCGCCTAGGGCCAGGCCTCTTACATGTCTCCTCAGCCTGGTGAATCCTGGGTCAGTGCCGCTGGAGCCGCCAGGGACGCCCACCAGCCGGGCGCAGCCAGAGCCGCCCGCCAGTCCGGAGCCGGCAGAGCCGCCCGCCAGTCAGGAGCAGCCAGAGTCGCCCGCCAGTCAGGAGCCGCCAGAGTCGCCCGCCAGTCAGGATCCGCCAGAGTCGCCCGCCAGTCAGGATCCGCCAGAGCCGCCCGCCAGTCAGGAGCCGCCAGAGCCGCCCGCCAGTCAGGAGCCGCCAGAGCCGCCCGCCAGTCAGGAGCCGCCAGAGCCGCCTGCCTGTCCAGAGCCGCCAGCCCGGTGAGTCCTGTGCCTGCGCCTAGGGCTAGGCCTCTTACATGTCTCCTCAGCCTGGTGAATCCTGGGTCAGTGCCGCCGGAGCCGCCAGGGACGCCCGCCAGCCGGGCGCAGCCAGGGACGCCCGCCAGCCGAGCGCAACCAGGGTCACCCGCCAGCCGGGTGCAGCCATCGCTGCCCGCCAGCCGGGCGCGGCCATCGCCGCCCGCCAGCCGGGTGCAACCAGGGTCGCCCGCCAACCAGATCACAGTGAGGTACAGTTACCCGCTACCTCTCATAGCCAGTGCAATAGAGTCAATGCACGGGGCGCGCTTCTTCACAAAATTGGATCTCAGGAGCGCTTACAAGCTGGTGCGTATCCAGGAGGGAGACGAGTGGAGACGGCTTTTAGTACCACCTCAGGCACTATGAGTACCTCGTCATGCCGTACGGGTTGATGAATGCTTCATCAGTCTTCCAGGCCTTTGTAGATGAGATTTTCAGGGACCTGCACGGGCAGGGTGTAGTGGTGTATATTGATGACATTCTGATATACTCCGCTAAAATATCTGTGCAAGACTTTTACAATCTATTCCTGGCTACCGGGAGGCATCTAAAAGAGCTCTCTTTACCTATTGACAGAAATGATTTTGCAGAGGGTTACACATTGTATGCATTCAATTTATCACCTGATGATGACACCTCAGGAAATCTGTCTGTGGTGTCCCAAGGTAACCTCAGGCTGGAAATGCGTTTCCGTACACCTTTAGCCTGTACAGTTAGCATGATTGTTTTTGCATGCTCTGATTCAATCTTGGAAGTGAATGCCCGAAGACAAGTCTTAGTGGATTATCATTAATTAAGGATTGTTGAGCAAAGACATGAATACCCAAGAGCTAGAAGGTCTCATGAGCCGCTTGATTGGAAAACAATTTTGTGGAGTGTGGGCTGATTGAGTCGGTAATACCAACATGTTTCAAGCAGACCACCCAAGAACACAAAGGCAACCTGCCTAAATGACTACAGACCCGTAGCACTCACGCCCGTAGCCATGAAGTGCTTTGAAAGGTTGGTAATGGCTCACATCAACTCCATTATCCCAGTAACCCTAGACTCACTCCAATTTGCATACCGCCCAAACAGATCCACAGATGATGCAATCTCTATTGCACTCCACACTGCCTTTTCCCACCTGGACAAAAGGAACACTTATGTGAGAATGCTATTCATTGACTACAGCTCAGCAATCAACACAAGCTCATCACTAAGCTAAGGATCCTGGGACTAAACACCTCCCTCTGCAACTGGATCCTGGACTTCCTGACGGGCCGCCCCCAGGTGGTGATGGTAGGTAGCAACACATCTGCCACGCTGATCCTCAACACTGGAGCTCCACAGGGGTGCGTGCTCAGTCCCCTCCTGTACTCCCTGTTCACCCACAACTGCATGGCCAGGCACGACTCCAACACCATCAAGTTTGCAGACGACACAACAGTGGTAGGCCTGATCACCGACAACGACGAGACAGCCTATAGGGAGGAGGTCAGAGACCTGGCCTGGTGGTGCCAGAATAACAACCTATCCTTCAACGTAACCAAGACAAAGGAGATGATTGTGGACTACAGGAAAAGGAGGACCGAGCACGCCCCCATTCTCATCGACGGGGCTGTAGTGGAGCAGGCTTAGAGCTTCAAGTTCCTTGGTGTCCACATCAACAACAAACTACAATGGTCAAAACACACCAAGACAGTCGTGAAGAGGGCATGACAAAGCCTATTCCCCCTCAGAAAACTAAAAAGATTTGGCATGGGTCCTGAGATCCTTAAAAGGTTCTACAGCTGCAACATCGAGAGCATCCTGACTGGTTGCATCACTGCCTGGTACGGCAATTGCTCGGCCTCTGACCACAAGGCAGAGGGTAGTGCGTACGGCCCAGTACATCACTGGGGCTAAACTGCCTGCCATCCAGGACCTCTACACCAGGCGGTGTCAGAGGAAGGCCCTAAAAATTGTCAAAGACCCCAGCCACCCCAGTCATAGACTGTTCTCTCTACTACCGCATGGCAAGCGGCACCGGAGTGCCAAGTCTAGGACAAAAAGACTTCTCAACAGTTTTTACCCCCAAGCCATAAGACTCCTGAACAGGTAATCAAATGGCTACCCGGACTATTTGCATTGTGTGACCCCTCTTTTTACACTGCTACTACTCTCTGTTTATCATATATGCATAGTCACTTTAACTATACATTCATGTACATACTACCTCAATTGGGCCGACCAACCAGTGCTCCCGCACATTGGCTAACCGGGCTATCTGCATTGAGTCCCACCCGCCAACCCCTCTTTTACGCTACTGCTACTCTATGTTCATCATATATGCATAGTCACTTTAACCATATCTACATGTACATACTACCTCAATCAGCCTGAATAACCGGTGTCTGTATGTAGCCTCGCTACTTTTATAGCCTCGCTACTGTATATAGCCTGTCAATTTACTGTTGTTTTATTTCTTTACCTACCTATTGTTTATCAAGTACCTTTTTTGCACTATTGGTTAGAGCCTGTAAGTAAGCATTTCACTGTTTTATTCAGCGCACGTGACAAATAAACTTTGATTTGATTTGACTGAGGCCTATTTATTGCCTTACCTCCCTTATCCTACCTCATTTGCACACACTGTATATATACTTTTTGTATTGTATTATTGACTGTATGTTTGTTTATTCCATGTGTAACTCTGTGTTGCTGAATGTGTGAACTGCTTTGCTTTATCTTGGCCAGGTTAAATAAAGCTAAAATTAAAAAAAAAAAATATTACACCCCCTCCATCCATCTCACATCGCACACCTCACACAACCCCCCCCATCCATCTCACACCTCACACACGCCCATCCACCTCACACGTCACGTCGCACACCTCACACCCCCCCTCCATCCACCTCACACCTCACACCCCCCCATCCACCTCACATCTCACACTGTCACGTCCTGACCAGTAAAAGAGGTTGTTTGTTATTGTAGTTTGGTCAGGACGTGGCAGGGGTGTGTTTCTTTTGTGTTGTCGGGGTTTTTGGGTTGTGTTCTATGTTTTGTATTTCTATGTTCTATTTTCAATTTTTTTCTATTTCTATGTCTAGTTTATTGTTTTGATCTTCAATTGGAGGCAGCTGTTCCTCGTTGCCTCTAATTGAAGGTCCTATTTAGTACGGGTGTTTTTTCTATGGGATTTGTGGGTAGTTGTTTCCTGCTTAGTGTTTGTTGCACCTGACAAGACTGTTTTCGTCAGTCTTTTTGTTCAGTGTTCATTTTTTTGTTTAATAAAGAAGATAATGAGCATTCACATTCCCGCTGCATTTTGGTCCAATTCATACGACGCCCGTGACACACACACACCCCTCATCCACCTCAAACCTCACACAGCCCCCATCCACCTCACACCACACCCCCCCATCCACCTCACACATCACAACCCCCATCCATCTCACACCCCCACATCCACCTCACACCCCCACATCCACCTCACACCTCATGCTGCACAACTCACACACACCCCATCCACCTCACACCTTACACACACCCCATCCACTTCACACCTCACACCTCACACACACCCCATCCACTTCACACCTCACCCCCTCCATCCACCTCACAACTCACACACACCCCATCCACCTCATGCCTCACACACCCCCCATCCACTTCACACCTCACCCCCTCCATCCACCTCACAACTCACACAAACCCCATCCACCTCATGCCTCACACACCCCCCATCCACCTCACAACTCACGCCTCACAACCCCCCATCCACCTCACACCTCACAGCCCCTCCATCCACCTCACACACACCCCATCCACCTCACACCTCACACCCCCTCCATCCACCTCACACACACACCATCCACCTCACACCTCACACCCCCCATCCTACTCACACCTCACACCCCCTCCATCCACCTCACACCTGCAAGCCTGAGGGATAAAGGAGGTAAAACACTCCGTGAACAACTTATTTGTATTATCCAACATTGATACTTGATAGGAGTTTAGGTTTAATCATTATTGAAATATATACCATCTGGTCCTCAGAGGACCAGAGTACAAAATGTGCAGAAACTAACTGAAATCATAGCTGAACACCGAATATATATATATATATACTTTGGTTCCCTTTCAATCTAAACTGGTAAACTGGTTTTGGGGGTTATTAAAGAACTGACATGCTTACAGTTCAAATTATTTATGTTTCACCTTGTAAACATTATTTCAAACATGCAGAGAAAGAAGAGTAATTAATATTGAGAAATGGGTTTGATTGAATAAGGTCTTGATTAAATAAGGTCTTGATTGAATACGGTCTTGATTAAATAAGGTCTTTAATATTGTCACGACACCTACGGAAGGTGGCGCCCCTCCTCGCCCGGGCGGCGCTCGGTGGTCGTCGTCGCCGGCCTATTAGCTGCCACCGATTTATGTTTCACGTTCTGTTAGTTAGGCCTAGGTTAGTTACGCACCTGTTTTGTGTTAATTGTTAGTGGGGAAGGGTATTTAGGCTAGCTAGTTAGGTTTGTGGTTTGTGCGGGATTGTTCGTTGTCAGGGTTGTTTGTTTGTTTGTTCTGAAGTTCTGTGTTTTTCCCCTCTTGGAGTTACGTTGTGTTGTTTTTGGGCTGCGTCCCTGGTGAACGTTCTTTAAAGGGTGGTGCCTTTATTTTTGCACACCCTGCACTTCGTTCTTTGCATATTTTTCCGTGTGAATATTTTATTAAACTTTATTCCCGGAATCATCCGTCTCCTGCGCCTGACTCTACCTCTCCTGATTACTCATCCACCCGTTGTGACAAATATATAATTAATGTTACAACAAATTCCAAAACCTGATTGTATGGATTGGTAATAGATTGTGATTATGCACATGTATGGACTATCGAAGTAGCGTGTTCACCTGTATGAGTAGATGGGCTTGGGGAAGAGGGACTGCATGCTACTGTCCTGATGGGTTGGAGTGGAGAGGCACTGGAGAGAGAACTGAGAACTTTTAGATTTTCCACTGGTAGAAAACACACCTGGTGAGAACTAGAGAGAACACAAACACACATGGGTGCGCGCATACATACACACATTGTTACAGCAGAACTTGTATTACTTTAGCAACAGTACACAGTGAGGTTTTCCAAACCGCACAGCTGTGTTCTGCAAACCCTATCCTGTTACAAGTTCACGGTATGATATAACCAAGCCCTGTTGGCAAAGTGTTATTTTCCTTGGCAAGGTATTTGACAAGTTATTTGGCAGAGTGGCACTAACCCTTGAAAAGATATGCAGTACCGTAGGTAGTTTCTGTGTCTACCAACTTATACAGCGCCAAAATCCCACCCAAACCAACAGTTTGTAGTCCTAAAAAATATAAATGAGTTTTGTTCTTTGAGAGAATATTAGTCAGTTAACTGGACATTTATGAATTATGAAGCCTTAAAGTGCTTTGTGTGCTTGTTTTGATAACATAAATGCATCAAAATTCAACATTTTTTACGTTAGCAGATTAAGATTATATCATAGAACAAAACATATACTATAAGATCTCCTAAACCCGTGTTACCGTAGACCTTATTTTCTGCGTTTATCCAAAAACCCTACAAAACCCCCTCCGTTAGTGCCTACAAAAAGACACCATTACTATTGCGCTCTATAGCCTACCAAAACCACCCTATTGAGTTAAGCGCCTCTAAGAACCTCCCCCTTAAGTTAACCCCTCCCCCTGTACTTTGGTCCTGCCCACTCACCTGCTGCAGTGGGACTAGGGGGCTGTAGGAGGCATGGCCTTGGGACAGGAAGCAGGAAGGTTCCTTGGGTGCAGCCAGTGGTTCTGGGTAAGAGTGCTGGGAGCCCTGCTGTGTTGAATGAAGGGAATGAATGAAGATAAATGTATTATACAAGTAATGAAATCTGAGGAAACTCATTGACAGCATTGGTATCATTGTGATGTGTGTGTGTGTGTGTGTGTGTGTGTGTGTGTGTGTGTGTGTGTGTGTGTGTGTGTGTGTGTGTGTGTGTGTGTGTGTGTGTGTGTGTGTGTGGATAGGAGCTGTAGGTATGATTGAGAGATCTGTCTGTGGGGAACTGCTTACGGGTGGGGCTCTCCTCAATGGCCATGTACATTTGGGTATGGTACTACTGTTAGCGTGTACTATGAATGAATAGCCATTTAGAGTATGAGTATCACTGTATCATACCATCAGTCTGGAAGCTTGGAAACTCCCGTTGTATGGATCCCAGCATGTCTGTTCCTCACTGGTAGATGTGTATGTGTCAGTGAAGCTATCTGGAGCCTCCACCTCTCTGAGACAGATGAAGGGATGAGACCCAGGGGGACCAGGGGCCAGGCAACCCATGGCAACCCCACCATTGCTGAACTGACGACGGTAGGGGTGGAAGCGGTCAGCTGACACTGACCCTAAGTTTGACCTTTGACTCTGTGTTGCCATGGCTCCATCAATGCTGTGCCTCCTACAGGTCTCTGCAGCGGCATTTCTCTGTCTGTAGGTGCCGCTTTCTCTCTCCCGCTGGGCAGTGGTAAATGACACAGCACTGCTCTCATCACACTGAGGAGATATTAATATACAAATTGTTAGCTGGTTATTTAGCAACATCCAGAATCTCCTGGCTGGCATCTGCAATCATGAAACAATGCAAGGAAATAGCCAAGAAACACATACATTTTATCTCCTGGCATTGTGACAAATGACATCCTATAGGGTGCTATTTGGGACGCAGATATCATTTGGGTTTAAACACATCATGCCTGTTTTGGTGGGGGGGGGGGGAGATTTACATCTCCTGATAGATAGAGATCTCCAGTATTTACTGGCACATTGCTGCCCCAGGGGTGGGTAATTCATTAGTCCAAAATAAGAGAAACATGATTAATGTCAGGATAAAACTTAACACATTTCCTCCAAGGCATCTTGTCCTTGAAAAGGTCCTGTGTGTGTGATAAGTAGATAGGTTACTTAAGCAATAAGGCCCGAGGATGTGTGGTATATGGCCAATATACCACGGCTAAGGTCTGTTCTTAGGCACAATGCAACGCGGAGTGCCTGGATGCAGCCCTTAGCCGTGGTATATTGTCCATATATCACAAACCCCAGAGGTGTATTACTGCTATTATAAACTGGTTACCAACGATACCTGTGGTATACGGTCTGATATACCACAGCTGTCAGCCAATCAGCATTCAGGGCTCAAACCACCCAGTTTATAAATCCTTTTAGATTCATTCATAAACAATCTCCATGTTGCAAGCAGACCTGGGTTCAAATAGTATTCATTTTCTTTCAAATACTTTATCTGTCACAATGAAAATTACCAATGAAAAGCAACCAATGGAACAAAAAATACTACTTGAACCGAGGTCTGGTTAGTCAAACAGCTATGGGCTTATGCACTAAGATCACAATGTGGATTCTGGAATTACCTCTGGAAGAACAGCAGCCTAATGCAGGTGCAGGAAAGGAGATGAGATGGGTAAAGCATGCATGGCTTTGGGCTGAATCAAAATGGAGGGAGTGTTTCCGTCTGGAGTATTTCTGGGTGAAACTGTAAAATAAACTGTTTTCAGTGGATTCTGGTACCTGTGAGTGCACCATCTGCTGGAGGGAGGACCCTGGAGGCTCACAGGTGCGTAGGGAGGAGATCTGAGGGGCTGGCGTCATTGTCAGGGACCTGTTGGCACTGTGAGTACACGTGGAGCTGGGAGATTCTGTAGACATGATGATGTGCCTATAAGGAAATCTGCACCTGGGAAGAATAGAAACGTGTTTGAGTTTGGGGCGTGGTATACACTGAGGTTATACATATTAGGAACACCTTCCTAATATTGAGTTGCACCCCCTTTTGCCCTCAGAACAGCCTCAATTTGTCGGGGCATGGACTATACAAGGTGTCGAAAGCACTCCACAGGGTTGCTGGCCCATGTAAACCCCAATGCTTCCCACAGTTGTGTCATGTTGGCTGGATGTCCTTTGGATGGTGGACCATTCTTGATACACATGGGAAACTGTTGAGCATGAAAAACCCAGCAGCGTTGCAGTTCTTGACACACTCAAACTGGTGCACCTGGCACCTACTGTTCAAAGGCACTTAAGTATTTTGTCTTGCACATCCATGTTTCAATTGTCCCAATGCTTAAAAATCCTTCTTTAACCATCTACACTGATTGAAGTGTATTTAACAGCTGACATCAAAAAGGGATCATAGCTTTCACCTGGATTTACCTGGTCATGGAAAGAGCAACATTCCATGTTGCTCTTGTCCATGTTTTGTGCACTCAGGGTAGTTGAACATGTGTGTTATGAGTAACAGTCCCATTTCTTGTGTTTTTATCTATATTATTTGGAATTGTAAATGTGTCATGCCTAGCTTTCACAGGTTCATGACATGTACTGTATGCACAGTGGCTTGTATGATTAATCTGTGTGTGGTTGACGCTTGCCAGTGCCATCCATGCGTTACATCATATCCTTATTGTATCTTTCATAGTCTGGATCATTCATAGTATGAATGTGCCTTTCAGGTAGGCTACAGCATTTAACCCCAGTGTAACATCTCAGTGGTCTTCTGTGCATCTTTGAGTTGTCATTGTTAACAGACTAGGGGCTATACAGTATGTGATCTTTTAGTGTACAGTTAATGGTACTGCAGGCTCGATGGAACAGTTTCCCGGACACAGATTAAGCCTAATCTTGGACTAAGAAGCACTTTAAATGGACGAACAGGACTAGGTTTAAAGCGATACTGTGAGATTCTGGCAATTAAGCATTTTTTTTACTTAGCTAGTTAGCATTGGCTCGTAAAACTACAGTTGAACTCGGAAGTTTACATACACTTAGGTTGTGAACAAACTATAGTTTTGGCAAGTCGGTTAGGACATCTACTTTGTGCATGACACAAGTAATGTTTCCAACAATTGTTTACAGACACAAATACATTTAAAATCAGTTTTTCACAATTCCTGCCATTTAATCCTCGTAAAAATTCCCTGTCTTAGGTCAGTTAGGATCACCACTTTATTTTAAGAATGTGAAATGTCTGAATAATGGTAGAGAGAATGATTTCTTTCAGCTTTTATTTCTTTCATCACATTCCCAGTGGGTCAGAAGTTTACATACACTCAATTAGTATTTGGTAGCATTGCCTTTAAATTGTTTAACTTGGGTCAAACGTTTCAGGTAGCCTTCCACAAGCTTCCCACAATAAGTTGGGTGATTTTTGGCCCATTCCTCCTGACAGAGCTGGTGTAACTGAGTCAGGTTTGTAGGCCTCCTTGCTCGCACACGCTTTTTCAGTTCTGCCCACAAATTTTCTATAGGATTGAGGTCAGGGCTTTGTGATGGCCACTCCAATACCTTAACTTTGTTGTCCTCAAGCCATTTTGCCACAACTTTGGAAGTATGCTTGGTGTCATTGTCTATTTGGAAGACCCATTTGCGACCAAGCTTTAACTTCCTGACTGATGTCTTGAGATTTTGCTTCAATATATACACATCATTTTCCTACCTCATGATGCCATCTATTTTGTGAAGTGCACCAGTCCCTCCTGCAGCAAAGCACCCCCACAACATGATGCTGCTACCCCCATGCTTCATGGATGGGATGGTGTTCTTCGGCTTGCAAGCATCCCCCTTTTTCCTCCAAACATAACGATGTTCATTATGGCCAAACAGTTCTATTTTTGTTTCGTCAGACCAGAGGACATTTCTCCAAAAAGTACAATCTTTGTCCCCATGTGCAGTTGCAAACCATTGTCTGGCTTTTTTATGGCAGTTTTTGAGCATTGTCTTCTTCCTTGCTGAGCGGCCTTTCAGGTTATGTCGATATAGGACTCGTTTTACTGTGGATATAAATACTTTGCACCTGTTTCCTCCAGCATCTTCACAAGGTCCTTTGCTGTTGTTCTGGGATTGATTGGCACTTTTCTCACTAAAGTATGTTCATCTCTAGGAGACAGAACCCGTCTCCTTCCTGAGCGATATGACAGCTGTGTGGTCCCATGGTGTTTATACTTGCGTACTATTGTTTGTATAGATGAACGTGGTACCTTCAGGCATTTGGAAATTGCTCCCAAGGATGAACCAGACTTGTGGAGGTCTACAATTTTTTTTCTGAGGTCTTGGCTGATTTATTTTGATCTTCCCATGTTGTCAAGCAAAGAGGCACTGAGTTCGAAGGTAGGCCTTGAAATACATTCACAGGTACACCTCCAATTGACTCAAATGATGTCAATTAGCCTATCAGAAGCTTCTAAAGCCATGACATCATTTTCTGGAATTTTCCAAGGCACAGTCAACTTAGTATATGTAAACTTCTGACCCACTGGAATTGTGATACAGTGAATTATAAGTGAAATAATCTATCTGTAAACAATTGTTGGAAAAATGACTTGTGCCATGCACAAAGTAGATGTCCTAACCAACTTGCCAAAACTATAGTTTGTTAACAAGTAATTTGTGGAGTGGTTGAAAACAAGTTTTATTGACTCCAACCTAATCGTATGTAATCTTCCGACTTCAACTGTAAATTGGCTCTATGGAAAGGGCAAGGTGCTTTTCCATCTTCATCAGTTTACAGTTCTGTTATCAGATCCCAGCAGAGGTGTGAGACACGTGGCAGAGGTTCCAGGAAGGGTGACCTCATACACACACACTTATACACACAAACGTACTCACAGACGCACGCACACACACCTCAAAGCTCATTAAAATGGGCAACAAACCGTGAAGATTAGATCACTCACAACCAGCTATTGCTGAGTTGGGTTGAAAGGTGAAATCAAGACCCTTGTGTGTGTGTGTATCTGTGTGTGTATCTGTGTGTGTGTGTGTCAAAAGGTAGAATAGGGGGTGCTAATATTTGTCCTGTTTACCTGCATGTGGGGAACCTATACGTGTGTAAAAGGTATGAAATAGAAATGTGTTTTTTGCATATCCCAACTCCCTTTGAGACACCCTCGGAGAGTGGGGTCACGGCCAGGGTCAGCCATTATCGACGGCGACCTGTTTTAAAGAAGTAGAGCGCGCGAGAGAGAGCGCGGGAGAGAGAGACCGCGCGAGAGAGAGCGTGCGAGAGAGAGAGAGCGAGTGCGAGAGAGAGAGAGAGAGAGAGCGAGTGCGAGAGAGAGAGAGAGAGTCCATACAAAAGTAAAAAAGGAAGTGAAATGTCAGAGTTGAGACAGCCTTTGTTCTGTTGCAGCAACAGCTCCTTTGACCTGCTTGACACAAACCTCTGATTGGCCATTTGGAGTTGCACTGACGAGGAATAATGGTTGATCAAGAGAAAAACACACTGTGCTGTCATTTGTTTGGCCATAGAAGGTTAGCTGGATTCAAGGAGGAGCGGGACCTGTGGGAGGTTAAGGACTATAGTGTGACATCCCTGTTTGTGTGTGCACTGTGACCTCTGACAAAAGGGCTGGACCTTCATGGCATAGGTGAAGTGTACTTGCCATGTAACAAGTACACCTTCACCTTCACCTCATGTGCATGTATGGCTTTTTCAAGTTTTATGTGTGCTTGTTTTTTAAAATGGTCAAATTAAATAAACTAAACTAAAACTAAAAACAGCAGGGTCCTTTGTTGGGAACTAACCAATATACTGCAATACATCTACCTTAATGTCAAAATGATTTAACTCTAGGAACTGTGTATTGATAATGCTCCCCACAACCAGAAGCTAATACTGACAAATGTATGTGCCATTCAGATGAACAAAAGCTGCTATTTTCTGTGAATTGACATGTGGGAAAAGGAATGGCACCAGTCTGCCAACTCTGCCATGTTATCATAACTCTACAAAAAACGACCCATTTAAAAATCAGATATTAGAATGTCCACAGTTTGTCCTGGGGATATTCCCACAATTTACAAGCCAAAATGTATGAATGAATGGTTCCCATCTGATTTAAAAGAAAAATATATATGTGAATAATTTGATACACCAATGTTTAGTGGTGTTGGTTTCCTCTAAGTGTCCAGTTCCTCTTTAAAGCTCCTCCAAAGCTGAATGGTGTGTTGGTTTCTGACAGACCTGGGTTCAAATAGTATTTGACATTATTACAGGTACTTTATCTGTGCTTGATTGAGTATGCCTGGTTTAATGGACCAATAGAATAGTTCCAAAACTGCAAAACCCACCCATCTGGCACTCAAGGCAAGCTAGAGTAAACGCTCAATGTATTTCAAAGGTTTTAAATAGTATTTGAACCCAGGTGTGCTTGTTACTGAGCATGTTTCAGCGGTCCCAGTCCTGAGGTGTTGCCATAACTAACTCTCACCTTTACACCATTTGATTGGCAGTTCTAATGGACCAAGAACGTCTACCTTTTCACTTTCATCCATCATGTAATTAGGAAGTACTTCTTTTCATCTCCTTCTTTTCTTCTCTTTTGCTCTGTCAGTTGCTGTGTTGTTATAACTAAAGCCCAGAGTGCCAGCAGTGAGATGAGGGGAGAAAACGAATATTATCAAAAAGAACAAATACTAGGGACTTAACCCTCGTTCACTTTACTTACAGTTTAGTGACCTGTTGATATTCGAAGTCCTCCATCACAGACGTTATAAGCTTCTGTGCATTATCTCTATGCTCTATGTCATGTCACAGACAGTAAGACATGGGTGGGCAACTTCTGACTCAACGCTAACACAACTGTTTCAACTAATACACGTTTAAAATGAAGATCCTGATTAGTTGATCTGTTGAATCAGGTGTGTTAGAGCTGTGCTGGAACCTAAGCCTGCAAATACTGTGGCTACTGTTTCCTGCCCTTTAACTATAGGCTTTTCTTGAGGAATTTAGATATACATTAAATACAGTATATATATGTAGGGTGCTCCTCCGACCTGTTTACCATGAATTAGTCCTTTTGGGGAAGTTTTTCCTGGGTAAACCCTATCACTGAATTAGTGTCATTATTGAAACATACCATTGGGTAGGATCATGAAACCGGGTAAAAACATAATCCCAGAGCCTCTCCTCTCTGTACAGGCTCTTATGCCTGCATGTGAATGTGCTGGCTGGGCTGTTGTCAACCATGTGATACTGTAATATATGCAAATCACAGCGCTCCTGTTAGGTCTTTGTTTGACTAATATTTAGTCAAACAAACACGGGCAGTGTTCCAAAAGGCATACTTGTGTTCTATCTAGAGCGTATTGCGAGTACGGAAATCAACTGTCATTTTTCAAGTGCGATTCCAAACATAAGAACGTGAAAAGACAAGTATGTGCTAAGTTTACCGGAAGTTCTATAAGCGTACTTGGGAGGTCTGAAAAACAAAGTACACAGGGGAGCATACTTTTTTGTTCTTTTCGCCAGGGAGGCTATCCCATAACACCTTGCGACACAGTGAAAATGACAAAAACTTCTGAATTAATGGTGGACTGAAGTCCCCGCTAGGGAGAAAATGTTCCAGTTCAATCTAGGCTTGCTAGCCAGCCAAGTTATTTGTGCATTCTTACATGATCAGTCAATACATACATGTAGTGTCTGTTTACCTAACGTTAGCTAGCTAGATAACTTTCTTCTTGTCACTTTCCCCTCCCCTTGTGTTTCACCATTGTATATAAAGAAAATGTATGTAGAATAATGATATGATAAATGAACAGTAAATCGGTGACAACTTGATCAAGCCTATGAATATGTAACACTGTTTACAAAGCAATTGCACATTAAAAAAGGTTGTTGTGGTTCTCAGCAACTTGAACCAGCACTGCAATTTGAGCAGTGAGGTTAATGTATCCTCCTTGGCCTTATGTTTCTGCTCTGTTCTCCTCAGGTTGAAGCACATCCCACCCCATCGCCCAGACAGACCTCCCGTCCATCAGGAAAATCACCCTATCACAGGACTTTAGTCAGGAATTTACTCAGCAGTGTGCAACATTAATATGTTAGAAGTAGATCCACACATTGTTCTCTATCATGCAAAATTGTCAGCTCATTGTAATATATGACGGTCATTCTAAAATACAGACATGGGTGATTTCTGCCCCAGGGTACTGCACTGTGTGCAAGTTTTTATTCCTGCCCCCAACTAATCATCATCTACAATTTAGACCACAATAAGCTGAATGAGGTGTTAGTGAAAGGCTGGAACAAAAACCTGTAAACTCCTGTCCTGTGTATAAACAACCTGTAAACACCTGTCCTGTGTATAAACAACCTGTAAACTCCTGTCCTGTGTATAAACAACCTGTAAACTCCTGTCCTGTGTATAAACAACCTGTAAACTCCTGTCCTGTGTATAAACAACCTGTAAACTCCTGTCCTGTGTATAAACAACCTGTAAACTCCTGTCCTGTGTATAAAAAACCTGTAAACTCCTGTCCTGTGTATAAACAACCTGTAAACTCCTGTCCTGTGTATAAACAACCTGTAAACTCCTGTCCTGTGTATAAAAAACCTGTAAACTCCTGTCCTGTGTATAAACAACCTGTAAACTCCTGTCCTGTGTATAAACAACCTGTAAACTCCTGTCCTGTGTATAAACAACCTGTAAACTCCTGTCCTGTGTATAAACAACCTGTAAACTCCTGTGATGATCAAATTTGCCCTCATGAACAAGCTTTTGAATGTTAATCTCCTTGATGTCCCTCACTTCAGGATGCTAAAATGTTTGTTCTACTGAGCTATTTGCTTTATGTTTGTATTCTTATCTTTTGTTATTTCTTATTATCACCGCTAAAAAAAGCATCCATAAGATTACTTGCCAATTACATTTTCAGGCTCAAGATTAATGTTATGTAAGTGTTTCAAAATAAGAAGTCTGTTTATTCTCTGTAAACTACAGAAACTTCAGTTCCCAGGCACCATGTCATTATGTCATTATGGAACCTGTCATTCATCTGTCGTAAAGATGTCGTTATAACCTTTCCCCCTTGGAGATTTATTGACAGCTGTCATGCTAACAATTCTAACCTCTCGGGACTTCTCTAGATTATCTGATTGTCTCTGCGCCTCCCTCTGACCTAGATTACCTTGCCTCTAACTTTGTTATGCTATATAACCCTAGCCTCTGTCACAGGCTTTCACCTCACCATCGGTAGCAGAGCCTGGTAGCAGAGGATAATATATCCTGAACCCTGACATGATACATATATTTGCTTACAAGAGCTTATCATTTAGCATTTGGCTCTACAACACCTAATCCATATATTTGAAAATCACAGATGCTTGGATGACAGTAATGACTGAAATCTGTTAAATATTTTATCATGAGTTATTTGATCATACAGTAGGGATAGTTACTCAGTCCATTGTGGCTGACACAGAGCCAGAAGGCCACTAAAGTCATTAGTCGGTGTCCTTTCAAACGTTAAACATCAGAGATGCAGGTAAGAAGACAAGACTCATCTTTGTTCAACGACACAGCTTTTCTTTTGACACTAGTGTCACCCCAGCAAACACACAACCACCACACAAGGTCCCCTCCTTGTGGGCCTTAACATGCTGTACATGAGGTTTTTCAGTGTAATTTCACAGGCATGTCACATTTAATAAAGAAACAATAGCTGCTTGGAAACACAGACAGGTGTAATGCCATAGGTTCGCCATACTTGCTCAAAAGTTTCCAACCTTTTCACATTCTTGACTATTTAGAGATGCTCAACTCACCCTTGTTGACTCGACAACAATCTTGTTCTGTCTTATACAGTAGGCCACAGTATCTTCTTTAAATCCCGTAGTGTCAATCAATCATTCCAGTCCAGTCTGATGAAGAAGAAGAATTTATTAAATTCACTTGTCTTAGCCTACACACTTGGAACACTTTCCAGCAGAACGATTCTTCTGTTGAAGAATACTTTTGATGTGATATTGAGTCAGAAGAGTGTGGTAGTTGGAATCAGAGCTGAAGGGCTGGTTCCAGCCTTCAGAGCATTAATCTCATGCTCATTCTCTCTCTTTTTCTCTCTTTCTGTCTGGCCCTCAGCCAACCCACGGCAGCCCAGCAGAGCGCTATGAGATACATGGAAGGAAACCTGTCACAACAAGTTCCAAAGGCCTAGCTACTGTACTGCTGAAGTCACCACTTCTGTGTCTCTCTCCTTCTCTCTTTCTTTACCTGACTCAAAGAAGGGGACTTGTGTGAATGGGACATCAAATACACCTTAATCCCATCCCCAATCCACTGGCAGGGAGTGGGTACTTAGCCCTGGTTTCAGAGCTCGACTAAGGCAAGAGGACCTGTAGGATTGGACCACTTCTCTCTGTGTAATTGCACCAATCATCAGAGCCTGTATAGCACATTAGTTAAATTAGCTAGTTTGGTCTATTGACACTAATTTCTGTTCTTTGAATGCATCAGGGCTCTCATTTTCTACGGCAATATGTTATTATTTGATATCCTTTTTTTGCAGATTTAACATTTTTGACAGTTTGATGCACCTGCATAAAAAAATCATCACCTTCATAAAAGAGCATTAGCTCACTAATGAAACCACTGGATTAGACATACCCAGGAGTGTCCAGGTGTGTCGCGGACGCGGTGCCAGGCAGTCAGGTGCTGAGCAGACGGCACAGGGTCAGAGAAGAAGTGCCAGTTGTGTCACACTGTGAGGCCGGTCACATGCCAAGGGTTAGACAGACTGAGATGCTCTGGGTAGAGGAGAGATGTCGACCCTTTGAGCCTCTCATTGACAGAAGACCTCTCAATGAGAAAGGAAATGATGGACTGAACCGCAGAAGACCTCTTCCAAACTTTTATACTGACAGATGGACCAAGATCCACACTTGAGCCTAGAGAGGGAAAGAGGGGGAGGAGGGGGGAGGGAGCTGGAGAGAGGTGGGGAGAGGGAGAGAGAGAGAAAGTAAGAGAGAGGAGTGGAAGAGGTATGTCAATACAGGTAAATTCCTATCCTACCCTTCAAGTGAACCAGGAAAGTAGCACCCTCCCTCTCTCTCTCTCTCTTTCTCTCTCTCTCTCTCTCTCTCTCTCTCTCTCTCTCTCTCTCTCTCTCTCTCTCTCTCACTCTCTCTCTCTCTCAGTTACCTTATTATTCAAACCATGTCCACATCAGGAGGGCAAGGCTGAGGTGAATGATAGATAGACAGAGGGATAAATTACTGATGAATAATCTCTTAGGTTACAGTGGGAGGTCTCAGCCAACCTCTCAACACAGTCAAGTAGCCGCAGGGGGCGCCTCCTGACAGAAACAGGGGTTTCTGAAGAGGTGGAATGTGGGAAAATGTTCTGAAGTGCACTTTATTGAAATGACACCAAAACCCACTACCGTCTGGGTAAAAAAAAAATGTCCTGGAGCACTGAGGTGTCCTTGTTTGCTGTTGTTTTACTAGAATGGTCTCTTTTCGGGCAATTGAAGGGGGGTGGAGTGAATTCAAGTCTTGTATCATTCTCCGTTGAAAGCCACCTTGGCACATGCTCCAGACAGGCTCATCAAAACAAACTGACCCTGCAAATCTCTGAAATGATTAATGTTGCAAAATGTGTAACAAAATTTGCCCATATACCAATGTGTAAGTGCTATGTTATTACATGGTAACAGAGTGTAGTGGGTGCTAAAGAGAAACAGACATGTCTGTGAAGTGAATTATACCCTGTTCATGGTTACAACTGTATCAACCAGATCCTAGACAACTAAGATCCTAAGATCAGGATTCTATCAACCCTGGGATTCCACTTGTGTTACATATCTACAGTGTGTTACATAGGTATAGGGGCTACTGAGGGTAAAGTGTTCCCAGTTAACTCTGAAATGATGTGTGTTTACATTTACCTGCCTGTGTAATTTCCGTGTCATCCCTACAGTACATAGTTCATTTTTATCCCACACATTATTTTTCTCAATGTAGTGTCGGTGCCAATGATGAAATCAAGCAATACCAACAAACACCCCTTGAACATCAGAAGAGAAAGGAAACCATCAGATGGTTGTCTCCACGGGAGATAAAGGACAACAGGCGGACTTACTGTGACCTAAACCTCTTGTTGTGTTGCTTGGTTGCTGCCTCTGCAACAGAGATTGGTTGGAATAAGTGGGCTATGTCATCAGAATGACTCATCCTGCCTCTGGAACTCTTATATGAATCAGTTCACCATACCAGTTTGGTTGAGGCTCTGCATAGATCATTTTCATAATTCCCTATTAAGATCACTTTAGCATTTTATTGGTCACAAGGTTCCCACAAGGTCCAACCAAAATCTGACTTCCACTTTTAACCCAACCGCTCCAAAAGAAACACATACACTACTGTTCAAAAGTTTGGGGTCACTTAGAAATGTCCTTGTTTTTGAAAGAAAAGCAAATTTTTTGTCCATTAAAATAACATAAAATTGATCGGAAATACAGTGTAGACATTGTTAATGTTGTAAATGACTATTGTAGCTGGAAACGGCATATTTTTTATGGAATATCTACATAGTGTACAGAGGCCCATTATCAGCAACCATCACTCCTGTGTTCCAATGGCACGTTGTGTTAGCTAATCCAAGTTTATCATTTTAAAAGGCTAATTGATCATTAGAAAACCCTTTTGCAATTATGTTAGCACAGCTGAAAACTGTTGTACTAATTAAAGAAGCAATAAAACTGGCCTTCTTTAGACTAGTTGAGTATCTGGAGCATCAGCATTTGTGGGTTTGATTACAGTCTCAAAATGGCCAGAAGCAAATAACTTTCTTCTGAAACAGTCTATTCTTGTTCTGAGAAATGAAGGCTATTCAGCCATGCGAGAAATTGCTAAGAAACTGAAGATCTCATTCAACGCTGTGTACAACTCCATTCACAGAACAGCGCAAACTGGCTCTAACCAGAATAGAAAGAGGAATGGGAGGCCCACTCTGAGCACAACTGAGCAAGAGGACAAGTTCATTAGAGTGTCTAGTTTGAGAAACAGACGCCTCACAAGTCCTCAACTGGCAGCTTCATTAAATAGTACCCACAAAACACCAGTCTCAACGTCAACAGTGAAGAGGCGACTCCGGGATGCTGGCCTTCTAGGCAGAGTTGCAAAGTGAAAGCCATACCTCAGACTGGCCAATAAAAATAAAAGATTAAGATGGGCAAAAGAACACAGATACTGGACAGAGGAAGATTGGAATAAAGGGTTATGGACAGACAAATCTAAGTTTGAGGTGTTCTGATCTCAAAGAAGAACTTTCATGAGTAAAAATAAAAAGATCCTGGAGGAGTACTTGACGCCATCTGTGAAGCATTGTCACGGTTGTCGTAAGGAGAGGACCAAAACGCAGCAGGGACACGTATACTCATCTTCTTTATTGACGGGAAAAAACACCTGCCTCCAATTGAGAGTCCAACCCCAATCAACTAGACATAGAAATACAACAGACTAGAAACCACATAGAAATACAAACATAGAACATAACCCCAAAAAACCCGGAACTAACTAAACAAACACCCTACTAAATAAATCACCACCCCGAACCACATAAACAAAATACCCTCTGCCACGTCCTGACCAAACTACAATAACAAATAACCCTTATAATGGTCAGGACGTGACAGGCATGGTGGAGGCAATGTGATGGTCTGGGGGTGCTTTGGTGGTGGTAAAGTGGGAGATTTGTACAGGGTAAAAGGGATCTTGAAGAAGGTAGGCTATCACTCCATTTTGCAATGCCATGCCATACCCTGTGGATGGTGCTTAATTGTAGCCAATTTCCTCCTAGAACAGGACAATGACCCAAAGCACAGCTCCAAACTACGCAATAACTATTTAGGGAAGAAGCAGTCAGCTGGTATTCTGTCTATAAGGGAGTGGCCAGCACAGTCACCGGATCTCAACCCTATTGAGCTGTTGTGGGAGCAGCTTGACCGTAGAAGTGCCCATCAAGTCAATCCAACTTGGGGGAGATACTTCAGGAAGCATGGGGTGAAATCTCCTTAGATTACCTCAACAAATTGACAACTAGAATGCCAAAGGTCTACAAGGCTGTAATTGCTGCAAATGAAGGACACAATTATTATTTCAATTAAAAATCCTTATTTATAACCTTATATTTCCTATTCATTTTGCAACTAATTTCATGTATGTTTCATGGAAAACAAGGACATTTCTAAGTGACCCTAAACTTTTGAACAGTAGTTTACATATCCATCTCTCTTTGGTGAATGAGAACTTTCAATCAATCCCAGACTCTATTGCTGTGAGTTTCTGCTGTGGTTATTTGGCTCAGGTGCTGACAGGGGTGCTCCCTGGACACACCTGCTTACCTGAGAAAGCCTGACAACAGCTGGCCTGGAAATAATACAGAGCTGCCAATCAGAGCTCTGCTCTCACTAGGCTGGTAACCTAGGTAAGAGATGCTCGGTGAAGATGCCACACACAGCCAGGTCAGGCAGGGTAGCTTGACTACAGACAATACTGATGCCAGTGACCTGGCAGAGAGCTGGAAGCTAAAGTTGTGTAAACTGCCAATACTGTTATTACAAAGTGATGTTTAGAATCCATGTAAAACATCATGTTTCTTATAGAACAAGACTGTGGGTACTGTATTGGTAGCTTGATGACGTTTGATGCCAATGTGAGAGGCAGGTGAGAGAGGTAACATATTGATGACCTGCTTTACTCAGAGAGAGAGGAAAAATCATATTCCAGATTCCAGTTATTGTGTCCTTATACATTATGATTTATGACTTAAACTCTGGAGAGAACATACCCAGCCCGCAGGGCAACCTATACAGATGTATAACTTAGTGATTCCACTCTTGGCTCATGGTAAAGGAATATAAATTATATATTTATTTACCCTCCCAGTGATTTAATGGGAACATCCAAAGTGGCACCCTATGTGCTTTTTGATCTGAGCCCTATCAAAACTAGTGTACAATGTAGCAAATAGGGTGCCATTTAGGACAGATCCAATATGCTATTAAACAGCAGCTGTCTACCCAGCAGACGTATTAGAACAATATTATGCAGGTTTCTTATTTTACCTCTCTCTTTGAAAAGAAAAATGGGCATAAAAACACACCGTAAAAATATATTGTGTACCTTGTCTTAAACAGAGTGCTCCACACAGGGTAAAAGGGTTTAAAAGTCAAGTAAGTCCATTTATGAAGCTTGCACCACCAGAAATACGCTAAACGTCATAAAAAAAGACATATATGCTACCTTTGTTTAACTAGGCAAGTCAATTAAGAACAAATTCTTATTTACAATGACAGCATACTGGGAAACAGTGGGTTTACTACCTTGTTCAGGGGAAAAACGACAGATTTTTACCTTGTCAGCTTGGGGATTCGATCCAACAACCTTTCGGTTACTGTCCCAATGCTCTAACTAGGCTACCTGCCACCCCATCAATAATCATCATCAATCCATAATCAATGACTAATTTCATAAGCTCTTTCCAGTAACACCTGCACTGTCTGAGATGACAGGGAGAAAATATATTGCATATATTGCAAACATATAGGAGGATAAATATATGGCTAGTTAAACACCACTCAGAAGGGGGTGTGGTGGACCTAAAACTAAAATTTATATTTTGTTCATTTATGAATAAATGAATGAATCAATCAAATGTATACAGCCCTTTCTACATCCGCAGTTGTCACAAAGTCAGTTCCAAGTAATCCAGCCAACTAGTGGCCTGACTGACCAAAAAGTATAGAAATAAACCCAAAGTGCCCCTCTTTGGAAACAAAGTAGGAGATCTATTGAGAGAGAAAGAGAGAGAGGGAGAAAAGGAGAGAGAGAGAGACAAGGAGGGAGAGAGAGAGAGACAAGGAGGGAGAGAGAGAGATATCTGCTAAAAGGTCTGAAAGACGATGATGATGACTCACCCGTTATGGGAACTGTGGTAGTTAGTCGTCCGTCACACTCCTCAATTCTCCGCAAGACAGAGTTGCTGGAAGGAACCACCCGACTATGCATGGAACCACCCTACCACCCGACTATGCATGGAACCACCCTACCACCTGACTATGCATGGAACCACCCTACCACCTGACTATGCATGGAACCACCCTACCACCTGACTATGCATGGAACCACCCTACCACCTGACTATGCATGGAACCACCCTACCACCTGACTATGCATGGAACCACCCTACCACCCGACTATGCATGGAACCACCCTACCACCTGACTATGCATGGTACCACCCTACCACCTGACTATGCATGGAACCACCCTACCACCTGACTATGCATGGAACCACCCTACCACCCGACTATGCATGGAACCACCCTACCACCTGACTATGCATGGAACCACCCTACCACCCGACTATGCATGGAACCACTCTACCACCTGACTATGCATGGAACCACCCTACCACCTGACTATGCATGGAACCACCCTACCACCCGACTATGCATAGAACCACCCTACCACCCGACTATGCATGGAACCACCCTACCACCCGACTATGCATGGAACCACCCTACCACCTGACTATGCATGGAACCACTCTACCACCTGACTATGCATGGAACCACCCCACCACCCGACTATGCATGGTACCACCCTACCACCCGACTATGCATGGTACCACCCTACCACCTGACTATGCATGGAACCACCCTACCACCTGACTATGCATGGAACCACCCTACCACCCGACTATGCATGGAACCACCCTACCACCTGACTATGCATGGAACCACTCTACCACCTGACTATGCATGGAACCACCCTACCACCCGACTATGCATGGTACCACCCTACCACCCGACTATGCATGGTACCACCCTACCACCCGACTATGCATGGAACCACTCTACCACCTGACTATGCATGGAACCACCCTACCACCCGACTATGCATGAAACCACCCTACCACCCGACTATGCATGGAACCACCCTACCACCCGACTATGCATGGAACCACCCTACCACCTGACTATGCATGGAACCACCCTACCACCCGACTATGCATGGTACCACCCTACCACCTGACTATGCATGGAACCACCCTACCACCCGACTATGCATGGTACCACCCTACCACCCGACTATGCATGGTACCACCCTACCACCCGGCTATGCATGGAACCACTCTACCACCCGACTATGCATGGAACCACCCTACCACCTGACTATGCATGAAACCACCCTACCACCCGACTATGCATGGAACCACCCTACCACCCGACTATGCATGGAACCACCCTACCACCTGACTATGCATGGAACCACCCTACCACCCGACTATGCATGGTACCACCCTACCACCTGTCTATGCATGGAACCACCCTACCACCCGACTATACATGGTACCACTCTACCACCCGACTATACATGGTACCACTGAGTCTTTCTCTTGTTTGTTTGCCTCTGAGTTACACTACCATGGAATGATCACGGGAGAATGGTACCCAGATGTTTTTATATCTCATTTTATTACCGGCCGCCCTGATGACCCTAGGTCATGGAAAGGTCATCCAAAGGTCATCCTGTCCTACTGTCCAATGAACACAGCCCCCTGCCAGTGGTTCCTTTAATTCACTCTATAAATAGTCATTTCATTTGATTAATTTCCTTCATTACCCTCAATTATTATTTTGTACTGTATTTTTCTTCATTTTTTACCTACTGTTTTGAAAGGACTCTGAATTATCTGAAAGCTATATAATTGAAAACAACAATAATAACATTGAAATAGAAAGGATTTGCCTTCTGTACCCTTGTCTCCGTTCAAATCCGGTGGGGTCTCCGCCAGTGGGAATAATGGATGGATATGGATGTCAATGGGATTTGAGTGCATCATTTTTGCCCAAGTTCATATTCTGCAATCCTACAGGAAGTGGGTATGAAGGGAGCAGTGCCACAAAATGTATGAACCCAAGAAATCAATGTGCAAACCAAATAGTAATGTCATCATCATACATTAACTAATATACAATTATAACCAATACAAATAATAAAAAATCCCCCAAATAACATTTGGATTTCGTTTGCGATGGCCTTTGATTGGACACTTGAAATGATTCTCCTATTTCGAAGGGTTGAGTTTCTGTGTGCAGTATTTAATACAGTAGACATGATACATAAACACTGACGAAACAATAGTAAAAATATACATTTTGTGCAGCAGCATTAAGGACCAACAGCACAACGTTTCATAATAATGATGCCACTGATGGTTTCCTGACTTAAAAAATAACATTTGTATTCCAACTCAGATTGCCTTTCACATTAAATAGATGTTTGTTTGTTTGTTGTTGTTTTGATATAATAACGTAATCATAGAGCTCCCTCTTGTGTCCTCTCCTCTAAGCTTAAACAGATTTGGCAATCCGAAAAAGGATCAAATACAACCTGCACGTTTTAGCTGTACAAAAAACCATTGATTATGGTTGTGTGTTGTTATATGGAGTGTGTATACAGTAGGAGCCTACAACACCGAGTGGGTTGACCATCAGCACTGTATTCTGTTCACAGCCTGTCCCAGATAGACGTGTACATACAGTATCTCTCCCCTCTTCCCATCCCTCCGCTCTCTTCCTCCTCTTCTTTTTGTTCTCCCCTTCCTTCCTTCCCTCTTTCCTTCCTTCCTTGCCAGTGTCTCCAGATCAGAGAGTGTGTATGGTGGTAACATTGGCCCAGTCAGGGAAGGTGTTGAGATTGAACATGGCTGCTCCCCAGGTGTTCAGTGCGATGTTGATGGTGATGACACCAACAATGTTCAGAACGAACCCAGCCTTCGCCTGTTGTCAGCGCGGTGAAAAACAGGTAGAAACATGGGTTATAGACGGAAGGATTCACAACCATGTATTCTACTAGCCTGGATCCAAAGTGAATTGCTCCGTTTCACTTCTGGTTTCAATGATTCAATCAATGAATCACATTTACTGTATTTACAGAATAAAACTATTTTTATAACAGCAATTGTCACAAAGTGTTTTTTACAACGAAGAGATGCCCAGACTGAAACAGTGAAACAGAACAATTCAGTTTGGATCCAGGATAGTATTTCACTCTCTACACAAAGTACTGTATGGAGAGGGGTGAGGGGTGAGGGGTGAAGGGTCATAGGTCGTACCATATCCATGACTTTGAGGTTGCCATAAGAGAAGGCGATGGCATTAGGGGGCGTGGCCACCGGCAACATGAAGGCCAGCGAGGCACAGATGGTGCAGGGCAGCATGACGTACAGTGGGTGGAGCTTAATGGCTACGGCCTGGGAACAGACAGACAGGGTCATACATGAGTCAAAGAGGTGAAATGAACATATTGTGTATGCCTAATATGCTGACCAAACCTCTCGCGGGGCTTTAGTTTTCCCCGTAAAATGGAACCAATGGAATAGTCCCAAAAGGAGCACCACTTAAAATCATTGATCCAGGCTTTCTAAGTGGACATGTGTGTTACCATGTGTGTTACCATGTGTGTTGCCTGGGTGTGTGTATGTACATTTCTAAGGGATTCTGTCTTACCATAGAGGCCAATATAGGCAGGAACAGTGTGGTAGTAGCTACGTTACTGGAGCACTCAGTGAAAGTGGCGGTGAGTAGACACAAGAGGAAGGAAATGGCAAAGGGAGGGATGGATTGCAGGGGGGCCAGACTTTCTCCTAGCCACTGAGACAGACCAGACACCTGCACACAGAGAAAAACATATCCACAATTGTCATCATTTTTGTTTAAAAAAAGAAAACACAGACCGACCGATTTGGACAGACTGAACAACCTACAGACAGACAGTACCTCGCTGCCCCGGGCCAGAGCGAAGCCTCCTCCCAGTAGCAGGAGAATGTTCCACGGCATCTTCTCTTGGACCACGTCCCAGTTCAGCAGGGTGGGAGGGGCCTTCAGGGGCTTTCCTATAGGGACAAGACACACACAGGAGAATGACACAAGGTTTACCATCACGGTCCTTATAGCCTTGATTCCAGGCACTCCTGCAGGAACTTGGTAGTATGATAACTGAAGAATACAGTCCCGAAGATCTGTGTATTTACATGGTAGTTAGGAAGGTACAGTGTTATTAAAGTGTACAGTATCTCTGTCCAAATCTATATGGGCAGAGATTATACTGTTACGATGTACAGGACTCTGTCCTAGATAGAACTGTACTAACTTACTTATATTGATACTCAGGGAGCAAAGGCCATCGATAACTCCTAGATACTAACATGACCACAAAAACACTCTATTCCAGGAACGGAAAACCAGAAGTCAAGAAGCCATGACAAGGCACCTCAAAGTCTGCCTTGCAAACTCTGCTGCCTCACACTCCAAACTCAAACTCTTCACTAAGTGCCTTTAATCATTGTGACACCCATGTATTTACCAAACACATTAAGCTGCTGCCGTTTTGAGGTAGGAGCTGCATTACTGGAGCACTTGGTTTTGACCTTGTCACTTATCAGGAGTAAGAACACTAAACTCGGCTTAGGTTACAGAGGGAGAAAAGTCAATATGTATTTAATATGAATGAATGAAATCTTATTTTGGTGTCAAATCACCAGTTGGCAACCCATCCCTTATGGCATTAATTGACACAAACAAACATTACAATAATTCACTGTGAAAATTCAGTGATTCTTGTCATTCCGGTGTTCTCTGCAGTGGGCATTGCATAACGACTGAATTAAATGTTTGATATTGTAATGGCCGTCGAAGGGAGTAGACCAAGGCGCAGCGTGTTGAGTGCTCATCATGTATTTATTGTACTGAGAACACATAAACAAAGAAACAAAAACGACAGCCAAACAGTTCTGTCAGGTAAGCAACACTAAACAGAAATTAACCACCCACAAAACCCAAAGGAAAAGAGGCTGCCTAAGTATGGCTCCCAATCAGAGACAACGATATACAGCTGTCCCTGATTGAGAACCATACCCGGCCAAAACAAAGAAATACAAACCATAGAAAAAAGGACATAGAATGCCCACCCTAGTCACACCCAGGCCTAACCAAAATAGAGAACAAAAACCTCTCTATGGCTAGGGCGTGACAGATATAAAATAAATCTATACATAATAAAAAGCAAATAAGGTTATCCAAAAAATAATTATATCCCTTTATAAATGTCCGCCAGTCATTTATTGATTTGAAAGCTATTTGTTTCGGGGAAAGGGCAGAACAGAGAATACAGCCGTGTAGGGCAGGGCTGACCTTGAGGCTAGCGCTATCACGCTGCAGCCCTCTGATGCGTGTGTGTGTGTGTGTGTGTGTGTGTGTGTGTGTGTGTGTGTGTGTGTGTGTGTGTGTGTGTGTGTGTGTGTGTGTGTGTGTGTGTGTGTGTGTGTGTGTGTGTGAGTGAGTGTGTGCGTGACTGAGTGACTGAGTGAGTGAGTGACTGAGTGAGTGACTGAGTGACTGAGTGACTGAGTGACTGAGTGAGTGAGTGAGTGAGTGAGTGAGTGAGTGTGCGAGCCCTGAGAAGTAAGGGTGCTATCAGGATGATTACAAAGCCTGGGACCCAAATAAGTCATTCCTGGGACCCAAGCTCATGAAAACATGGGCCATAAGTGAGATTTGTTTGAGGGGCCTCCCCTCCTCGCAGGCAAAACATTTTATAGGCCCACCTCCTGGCGCCGGAGACAAAAGTTTTAAAGCTAATTTCCTGCAATTCTACACATTTTACCATGACTTATGCCATGTTAATATATATCTGAGCGAGAGTGATGGCGGCCCCGTGGAGGTCAGGGCCCTTGGGCATGTGCCCTGCTTGGCCGGTCGGTATTCGACCATGACTACTACATGTTTAGATAGCTGGCTAGACTAATTTACTAATCTAAAAATTGTTAGCTGACATAGCTAATTGAGTGACTGTCAGAGTGGCTCAGTTGGTAGAGCATGGCACTTGCAACGCCAGTGTTGTTTGATTCCCATGGGGGACCAGTACGAAAATGGATGCATTCACTACTATAAGTTGCTCTGGATAAGAGCGTCTGCTTAATGACTAAAATATACAACAACAAAGTATCACAGACAGACAGGTAGACACACACACAACGTCTCTCTCGATCACACACTCGTAAACACACCAATGTACTCTCACCACTCATAGATATATTGACAAAACACACACATGCACAAACGTACACACATACCATCCTCAGAGTACCCGCCACATCTGGGTAGTTGGGATGGGATCATAAAGAACAGTGTTGACATCAGGATGGCCACCGTGCCATCAGTGACGTACCTGGGACATAGAAATCTACATATAAATGTCTCTTGGTCCCATTTCTCAATGTGTCCTTATGTATTAATATGGTAGTGACATAGACATGTACAGTGTAATTACAGTTTATATCCACATTATGTGTACAGCTAAATTGTTAACTTACATGAGAGTGAGAAAGCGGGAAAGAGCAAAGACTGGGATACACAGCAGAAAGCTATCAGATAAAAAAAGCGAGGGAGAACCAGGAAGAAGCAGAGGGAGTGACTAGTAGACACAACACCCAGGAGTTACTACAGACAACATACTGATCTATTACTCACGGTCTGTCCTTGTTGAAGAGCACAGTGGCCCAGCCGGGCATGAAGCCTGGTTCTCTGGTGAACCAGAGCAGGACCAGCAGGACAAACAGCACCAGGATGCAGCCCTCAGCGAAGCACATACTGCCCAGCTTCTTATACTCATTCTTCATCACCCCGTACGCCTCCTTGTCACCATCTTTATTCATCCCGCAGCCAAACGACTTCTTCATGCTGTGTGTGAATGGGCAGAATAGATCCGAGACATATCAGAGATCTCTATATAGTGTCATATAGGTCTCTGGGTCTTATATAGGCGTGTATCTACTTTGTCTATATGTCAATGTCTTACCTAAATGGACAATGAAGTATCTATATAAGTGAAATATGAGCATAAACCATTATCTTCTATTGTTTTACTATGCTTAGTCATTATATTGCATTTTTATGTTTGTGAATGTGTCACCTTTCAACATGGATTGCAGGCACACAATCATATTGCTTCGGCTTCCTGCCACGAGACGATGTTATGGATATTATTGGCTGTAGATAAAACATAACAGGAAAGAAGGACTCACTTGCAGCCCAGGTACATAAACTGCAGCCACAGCCAGGAAATGATCAGCATCAGAACCATGTTGGGGAAGGAGAAACCGAACCAGCTGGCAAAGTTGATGATGTCTCCATTTCCTGGGAACAGCCTGTGGGGAAAGAATGATAGAATGATAGAATTAGAACTAGCATTAGTTACATGAACATTCTAAAGGGTACTCGACTGTAGGTACACCCAATATGGCCGCTGGGCTGGTGCACCCGCCACAAAAAACTGCTTTGAACGGGAAAGTACAGGGAATCCTAATTCTATGGAGGAAGTGACAAAGATGTTAGCTAACTCCCAAGCCAGGGAAGGGAATGGAAACATGATCAAAGGAGCTACTGTACAGTCAGTGTATCCAGCCTTGTGCTTTAGCTGCTGTAAGTAAAGTAGACTGGGCACTACAGTTCTCCCAGAGATGAACTGTTGCTTAACCGGTTTGCAATACTGTATCCACACAGAATAACCGTTTAATGAGAGCTACTCAGATGGGTATCTTACTGTATTTACTTGTAATACTACCCACGCATAGTAAGCATTCATAAACAGACATATAAACGTACTCGTCGACCTGTCCCTTGAGGATGAGGTTCGGGGTGGTGCCCGTGAGGGTGGCTGTTCCTCCGATGCTGGCAGCGTAACACACACTGAGACTCATGCCTTTATCCAGGTTCAGGTACTTAGCCTCCCTCTTCAGCCTCCTCTCCCTCGCCTCCAGGCTCTCCTCCACCTCTGGCTCGGGCTCTGGAGGGAGAGAACCATGGGTCAGCCAATCAAAATGTTCAGGGATTAGAGGTCAGTCTATCAGAAGTTTTTCTAAGCGTAACTAAGGGTTTAGGGCAAAGATTATTCACGTTGTTTTCAGGGAGTCTGCAAGAAACAGGGATTGAGAGTATCTGGTGGTGATATTGAACATGATGTTCAATGTGTCCGTGTACTTTGTATTCTATCTCAGCCAGATGAGACGATAAGTCCAAACAATCTTGTCTCGAACAGACAATATCAATAAGGTCACATCCTGAATTATCATATCAATAACTTATCAATATCTCTTACTTCACTGTGTTCCTCTACTAAGATGAATGGTTGAATAATTGACAGAAGGGTGTTTCAGGGAATCCACAACAGGTGTGTTATTCCTGGGCTGGAACAAAAGCCTGTACACCCTGATAGAGGAACACTGATGTTGAGAGAACACACACTTTATTCTACTTCCCTAACTTGACCCCATTCTCCCTGGGCTTGACATCCTTTGTATATTTAGCAGCACCTCCATCAGCTGCCAAATAAGGGAGATATCATTTATTACAAAAAGAGAAAGATGTGGAATAGCTTGTGGTTGTGAAAGCTCATGGTCGAACTAATGGACACATAATCTTGTGGTACCAGGCTGTATTCTCGTTTGAGAATGGCTTGAGAAACCTAGAACGGATGGTGTTGGGGCTAATGGACACAAAACAAATGCTCACACACACACATACACCACCTCCACCCCACCACCACCCCCCACACACACCACTTTCTCCTAACAACACACACCTATGGTAATACTTTTTTCCTTGTCACCCATCTCAAAGGCCTGGTTTTCCTGGCCCTTAGGTACCCCAGTCCCAGTCCCGGCCCCCCTGATGACCATCAGCTCCATCTCCCTCTCCTCTGCCTGGGCCTCAGTGTCACACAGCTGCTTCAGCACGGCGTTAGCGATGGGCAGCATCATGGCAGTGGAGGCTGTGTTACTGATCCACATGGACAGGAAGGCTGTGGTGCCCATGAAGCCCATCATCAGACTGGAGAGACAGTGGGGAATAGAGAGAGAGAGAGAGAGAGAGAGAGAGAGAGAGAGAGAGAGAGAGAGAGAGAGAGAGAGAGAGAGAGAGAGAGAGAGAGAATGGGAAAGAGAATGGAGATAGAGTGGAAAAGCAAGAGTGAGGAGAATAGAGAGGGAGATAAAAAATGAAACATATAAGACACTTAATATGAATACAACATTGGGCTATCAGAACACTAGACCAAACAGCTCTGTAATAGAATCATTAAAACAGGTCTCTTACAGGGCAGGCCTCACCCCTACTAGGAGCAGTACTCTGAGGGCGATGCGTTTGTGAAGGTTCCAGTATTCCACAGCTATAGCCACCAACAGCCCTCCGACGAACAGCATGTTAGAGTCCTTCATGTACTGGTTACACACCTGGATGAGAGACAGACAGGGGGGTTCTGAACGAGTGTACTGGCCTGAGACAGGTTCTGCTTAGAAATACCATAATGTACTAATAATGGGATCAACAGTAAGAAGTTTATCAACACTACTTAGGTGCTTTATTCATACGTCCTCAACACTGTATCTACTAAACAAAGATTTACATTTCACTTTTTAGTCAACTGTTGACCTGTTTATTCTGATCACAAAACAGAATGTTGTTGTCTCCATTAGTCTAATGGGTGGGTAAGATCCAGTCATTAGGTATGGAGGTGGTTGAGTAGAGAGGGGAGAGGGTAGCAGTGTTGGTACCTCGCTTGACTCCATGATGCCCATCATAGGGAAGAGGATGACAGGCAGCAGACCAGTCACAGCCAGGGGCATACACTCTGTACACCAGTACAGGGCCATCAGGATGATTACAAAGCCACAACTAGCCTCCTGTACACACACATGAGACAGACGGGGACTGTGAGAGTACTGTTGAGGTAGGACAACATGTACAAATGCACACAACACACAGTCACTCCTCTCTCAGGACCATTTTGTTCTTAGTAAACAATCATCTGAGACAACAGCCGACAGCATCAAAGCACAGACAAGCAGTAAAACTATTTTAGAACATAAAGAAGTGTTCTTGTGTGCAATTCAATAAATCTATTCAATAAGTCAGTTATAGTTCTTGCAATGCATAGTTAATAACAATCAATTAAAACAAATATTATGCCTACCCAAATTCATATTACTGTCATTTCTAAAGTTGCTCCAGTTCTCTCCAGTTCTCCATGGCCATAGTATCTCCCATGTAACTTAACATGATCATTTTGTTGTAGGTCTAATCTTTAACCACGATGGAGAGGTCAAGGGAGGTTGTGTCTGCAGGATATAAACTGTAGCTGGGCCAGCAATGAGTTGGCATAATTATGTCATTTAGTTACGATGCCCTTCAGTTAACCAATTAAAGATAGAATCCTCAGTTGCTACATCAATTTTTGGGGATTATGTATTAATTATGTACCTGTTGATTTTTGAGGAATATAACTTATCTCATGAGCTTAGTTTAACTGTCGTACCCCATCAGAACCCAAAATATAACTTATCTCATGAGCTTAGTTTAACTGTCGTACCCCATCAGAACCCAAAATATAACTTATCTCATGAGCTTAGTTTAACTGTCGTACCCCATCAGAACCCAAAATATAACTTATCTCATGAGCTTAGTTTAACTGTCGTACCCCATCAGAACCCAAAATATAACTTATCTCATGAGCTTAGTTTAACTGTCGTACCCCATCAGAACCCAAAATATAAGCTTGTTTTACTCCACTGTTTGTAAACAATGTCAATGTAAACTGTATAGCCTCAAAACATGGTTAAACCTATAATTGTTATATCCTGGATGGTCAGTCCTAGCATCCCTAGCTCTCTCTATGAATTTGAGAGTGGTTACATTTCTCCAGCCCCATCCCTCAGCTGTGACGGGGGGGGGGGGGTAGTTGTATGAACTGCAGATTGACCTTTTAATATCCATTTTGATAAAACAAATACATTCTTAGAGGGAAAAAACCGGCTTGGATGTTCTTTAAATATATTTATGATACATTGTAAGCCCTTGGTGATAAAAGATGAAGAAGGAACTATAAAGAGCCTGTCATGCAAGTCTTTCATTCCTTATGGGTTATTGTCCTGGAGGGCAACCGTAACTCACAGCGAACACTGAACCAGCAATGGCAACCGGAGGGCAACTGGAGGGCAACCGTAACTCACAGCGAACACTGAACCAGCAATGTGCATGGCTGAGGAAGTTCTTATCTACACTTATCTACACACTAAATGACCAGTCTACAGTAGATTCCTGGATATTCTGAAATATTAAGAAATGTCACAAATACAATAGAAATGTCACATCAGGAAATACACACAGATGTGTAATCAAAGCATGCAGTGAAGCGTCAATAAACATATAGAGTTTTCAAGGAATTTCAGTATTACATTTGTGTACAACCAGGACTTGAAATGCTGCAGAATAACTTCTGAACTTTCAAGAGGTTTAAAACAAACAAATCACAGCCTCTGCACAGTTAGACACAAACAAACAAACAGACACACACACACAAACACACGCATACACACACACTCTTACCGGTCCCCCAACTATTAGGGGTAAAGGTAGAATCAACAGAGGGATGAGGAATATGATCAGGTAATTCCGATACCTCCATAGTCCACTTAGACACACCACCATGGCTGGTCCAGATATCCAGAGGGTAGCGCAGGTACACAGAGAAGAGAAATGGATATATTAGATAGAAAATATAATTGGAGTGCGGGGGAGATGTTAGGAGATAAATGAGGACACTACCACACTGTTAAAAGAGAGAACAGGAGATAAAGTTGCAGTATATATATCACACAGAGAGAATTAAATATTAACTTTGGAGTGAGGTGACTGGGCTGAGGAGAGAGTGTGTTGTACAACACAAGACAGTAGTGTAACTGAGTGTGTGAGTGCCTGAGTGAGTGAGTGAGTGAGTGAGTGAGTGAGTGAGTGAGTGAGTGAGTGAGTGAGTGAGTGAGATCACCTTACCAGTGTAAGTTTGAAATTACAGATTCCTATTGCTGGATATACTGTATAAGGATGAGCATGGTTTTATAAAGTGTGAATGTACAAATCTCTACAATCCAGGGAAATATTGTGTACTGTTTTTTTGTCCAAACATATTTAAGATGGATAAAACAGCATGAAAAGGCTAAATAAAACGCCCCCCCCCCCCCCCAGCAGAGAGAGAGAGAGAGAGAAGGCAAGTAGGACCTTCTATACCATCAAAAGGAACATAAAATTTGACATACCAATTAGGATCTGGTTAAAAATACTTGAATCAGTCTTAGATCCCATTGCCCTTTATGGTTGTGAGGTCTGGGAAAAACGCCAAATTGAGACTCTGCATGCAGAATTCTGCAAAAATATCCTCGGTGTACAACGTCAAACGTCAAATAATGCATGCAGAGCAGAATTAGGCCGATACCTGCTAATTATCAAAATCCAGAAAAGAGACGTTAAATTATACAAGCACCTAAAAGGAAGCGATTCCCAAACTTTCCTTAAGAAAGCCATCACCTACAGAGAGATGAACCTGGAGAAGAGTGCCCAAAGCAAGCTGGTCCTGGGGCTCTGTTCACAAACACAAACAGGAACAGGACAGCAACACAATTAGACCCAACCAAATCATGAGAAAACAGAAAGATAATTACTTGAGACATTGGAAACAATTAACAAACAACAGAGCAAACTAGAATGCTATTTGGCCCTAAACAGAGAGTACACAGTGGCAGAATACCTGACCACTGGGACTGACTAAACTTAAGGAAAGCTTTGACTATGTACAGACTCAGTGAGCATAGCCTTGCTATTGAGAAAGGCCGCTGTAGGCAGACCTGTCTCTCAAGAGAAGAAGGGCTATGTGCACACTGCACACAAAATGAGGTGGAAACTGAGCTGCACTTTCTAACCTCCTGCCAAATGCATGCCCATATTAGAGACATATTTCCCTCAGATTACACAGATCCACAAAGAATTCGAAAAAACAATTTTGATAAACTCCCATATCTACTGGGTGAAATACCACATTGTGCCATCACAGCAACAATATTTGTGATCTGTTGCCACAAGAAAAGGGCAACTAGTGAAGAACAAACATCATTGTAAATACAACCCATATCTATGTTAATTTATTTTCCTTTTTATACTTTACTATTTGCACATCATTACAATACTGTATATAGACATAATATGACATTTGAAATGTCTTTATTATTTTGGAACTTCTGTGTAATGTTTACTGTTAATTGTTATTGTTTATTTCACTTTTGATTATTATCTACATCACTTGCTTTGGCAATGTTAACATATGTTTCCCATGCCAATAAAGCCCTTGAATTGAATTGAATTGAATTAAATTAAATTGAGAGGGGTAGTGAGAGAGCTGGAGAGAGAGATGTCCAATTTTCGAAATACATAAGCCTACAGTACATGGTAAAATTCCCCAAAAAGGTGAAAAGAAGATCATTTTCATGTTCCCTGTTAAGGTATACAGTCTTGCTGAATAAATATACACTGAGTGTACAAAATATTAGGGATGTTGCTCTTTCATGACCAGGTGAATCCAGGTGAAAGCTATGATCCCTTATTGATGTCTGGGGTGTTTGTTTTATGTGGTTCGGGGTTTGTTGGGATATGTCCTTATGTAAGAGGGGTGTTTGTTTTATGTGTTACGGGGTTTTTGGGTATTGTTCTATGTTTTGTATTTCCATGATTTTCTATGTTGTGTATTTCTTTGTTGGCCTGGTATGGCTCTCAATCAGGAACAGCTGTACATCGTTGTTGCTGATTGGGAGTCATACTTAGGTAGCCCTTTTTTCACTTGTGTTTTGTGGGAAGTTATTTTTGCATAGCTGTGTGTAGCCTGCAAGACTGTTTGGCATGCGTTCGTTTTCTTGTTTTTGTTAGGTGTCTCAAATGAGCACTCAACCCGCTGCGCCTTGGTCCACTTCATACGACGACCGTTACAATGTCACCTGTTAAATCCACTTCAATCAGTGTAGATAAAGGGGAGGAGACAAGTTAAATAAGGATTTTTAAGCCTTGAGACAATTGAGATATGGATTGTGATTGTGTGCCATTCAGAAGGTGAATAGGCAAGACAAAAGATTTCAGTGCCTTTGAACGGGGTATGGTAGTAGGTGCCAGGTGCACTGGTTTGAGTGTGTCAAGAACTGCAACGTTGCTGTTTTTTATGCTCGACATTTTGTATCTCCCTTTCCTTCCTTTTCCTTTCCCGATTGTATCAAGAATGGTCCACCACCCAAAGGACATCCAGCCAGCTTGACAACTGTGGGAAGCAATGGAGTCAACATGGGCCAGCATCCCTGTGGAACATTTTCAACACCTTGTAGAGTCCATGCCATGACAATTTTTATAAATGTTATTTACTTTACCTTTATTTAACTAGGCATGTCAGTTAAGAACAAATTCTTGAGGCTGTTCCGAGGGCAAAAGCGGGGTGCAACTCAATATTAGGACGGTGTTCTTAATGTTTTGTACACAGTGTATATCCCACCCCATCCCATCCCCAGCCCTTTAGGCACTGCTGGCTTTTCAAGTGTTACCTATTGCTCTGTTGATCTATTGGGCACCCTGTCACGTGATCATCACATTCACCTGAGGCTGCCTCACCCATCCACCTCCCCCTTGTTTGGGTTGTGCCAAAGTCTATTGAAGAGAAAAACAATAAGAGCTGGGCAGAGGGCCTTGTCAGACAAATACCTGCATAAGGGCCTTTCCTACAGAAACCTGGGTGGTTTTCAGTAACCATAAACTGAATAAAACGGGGAGTTACAATCTGAATGTTTCTAATATTAGATGCTTATATTCCCTTTCCATTGCACAAATGTCGCTACAGAATGCCCTAATGAACACAACCCATGAACTCCATCTTGCAGTTTTTTACAATCGCTAGGACCCATTTCTCAATACTTAGGTAATTTTTTCAAAACTATTTACACAGTTCTCCTAACCAACTTTCAGCTTTGCACAGCAGTTAATTTCACATCCAAAATGCACAAAAACTACCAAAATACTTCATACATGTCTCAAATCAACTCATTCTTCCATAACACTAACAAAGGTTGTCAACCAACAAGCACACTTTGTCACTAATAAAACAAGTACCTAAAAAACACTAACAACAGGTAACATTACACAATGTTTTCTTTTGTAAAATGTCTTTGCAAAACAAGAATGACACCTCTCTACTGTTTAGAATTCACTGCAGTATATGTTATAGGAATGACACCTCTCTACTGTTTAGAATTCACTGCAGTATATGTTATAGGAATGACACCTCTCTACTGTTTAGAATTCACTGCAGTATATGTTATAGGAATGACACCTCTCTACTGTTTAGAATTCACTGCAGTATATGTTATAGGAATGACACCTCTCTACTGTTTAGAATTCACTGCAGTATATGTTATAGGAATGACACCTCTCTACTGTTTAGAATTCACTGCAGTATATGTTATAGGAATGACACCTCTCTACTGTTTAGAATTCACTGCAGTATATGTTATAGGAATGACACCTCTCTACTGTTTAGAATTCACTGCAGTATATGTTATAGGAATGACACCTCTCTACTGTTTAGAATTCACTGCAGTATATGTTATAGGAATGAATCAGACATGATGCTTCATGTCATTTTCTGGCATTGAGTGATTCCCAAATACAATAATTTATATATACACCATCTACCAATACAGATACAATAGCAATGCTAGTCAACCCTGTCTTCTGCATTTGGCCACAGGTTCTCATCCACATCAGATCTTATATTGTCTTGGGCAGTACAGCTACTGTAGGAAAGAATATTTTGGCATGCCTGGTCCATCCCTGGCAATCGTTTGCAGATATGTCCAGGCATCCAGCATTCATTGCATCCAGGAGGGACATTTGATCATGTGGATGGTGGTCATAAACCTTCCACCTCCATGAGGAAAATAATTCCTCTATGGGGTTGAGGAATGGAGAGTAAGGTGGGAGGAAAAGTGACACCATCCTGGGATGGGCTGCAAACCACTCTGTGACTGCACGGGAGTGGGGAAATGCCACATTGTCCCATACAATTACAAACGTTGGCCAATTTTGCCTCACTGCAACCCTTTCCTCACCTGACTCAACCCTTCCATAGAGGTCATCCAGGAATGAAATACGCTCGGTGTTGTATGGCCCAATTAGTGGTTTGTGTAACAGCCATCCATCAGAGGATACTGCTGCACACATTGTGATGTTGGCACCCCTCTGGCCCGGGACATCCACAGTGTCTCTTTTCCCAATCACATTCCTTCCTCGCCGCTGTGTTTTGGCCAAGTTGAAACCAGCCTAATCCACAAAGATGAATATGTGGGGTGTTTGCCTGGCTTCAATCTCCATGACTCTCTAAAATAAATCCACAAGGCAACATAAGAGTTAGGCTATTACGGTAGTTTACATTATACCTAAAAACATGCCATTGTGTGTCTCTGCCCTGTTTGGTTTTGTTCGAAACCAGTTGTGTATTTTATAGTCATCTTACCTGGACATATTGGTTCCTGAGTTGCTTGACCCGTTCAGAGTTCCTCTCAAAGGGGACAGTGTACAACTGCTTCATCCTGACTTGATGTTGTTTCAGGACTCTAGAAATAGTTATGCTTACATTGTGAATATTTCCAAATGTAATGTGGTCTGCCAACACTGTCCCGAATCTCTGTGAGTTTTATGTCATTATTTCTGATGAGCATATCAACGATTGCAGTTTCCTGCACAGCAGTGAAAATCCTACCTCTCCTGCCTGTGGGAGGTAACCGTTGGGTCCTAAGCAGAAATACAAAAACAATTACACACAAGTCGGTTTGGAGGCTTTGCTCAATTTACTTCTGGAATGTACAGTTCAGTCAGATGCCCTTGCAGAATGCACATCTTACCTGTTGTTTTGCCGGAAATTTCTCACAATAGATGCCACTGCTGAGCGTTGCAGATTTGGCTGCACTTTCAGACCAGCCTCTCTTATTGATAGACCATGATTTATTACATGATCAATTATAGTAGCCCTAATCTCATCTGAGACTACAGCTCTTGATCTTCCTCTCCCTCTCCCAGCCACTCTTCTTCCTCTGTCAGCCACTTCTCTCTCTCTGTCTGGGTCCATGTTTACATTACTGTACAGCATTATTCCTAAAATGTCCCCTTTTGTATAGATGGTAATGTAATTGACAGACTAACACCTGTGTAGGTGTTCAGCTACAATGGGAATCCGCTGTGGTTGGTCTAACTGTTTTGATAGTATTTCATTTTTTAGATTTGGAATATATTTCCATACATATTACTGTAGAAATGTAGCAAATTTCTGTCTTATTCAATTGTGTGTTATGTTAGGTTTTGAACTTCAGTTTAACAGTTTTGAAAAGAGTATGTAAACATGTGCAAATTGGCCTGTAGGAACATAGAGTTTTGGTGGTGGTTGTGTCTGAGTGAGAAAATAATTCATGAAAATTGAAAGATGTAGTCATTGAATGCATTTTGTGCCAAAGCAATGAAAATGATCCACAGATTAGCCCACATAGACTGCTGTTGTACTCACTGTGTGAAGAGTTTTGAAAAAGCGACCTAAGTATTGAGAAACGGGTCCTAGCGATTGTAAAACAAAATGTAATGTAAGAGCACCCCTCCCCGCACAGAACGTTTTTCTGACAGAGCAAATTACAGATTTTGGAATATCATCAACTTTTTCTGATAGGTTTGGGTATTTTGAAACTATTCACTCTCTTTGAAGAGATTACAAATAATTGATCCCAAAGCAAAACAAATGTTGAGCCAAATGAAAATGTAACCCCTGAAATGGCTTTGTATTACTTTGCATTACTTAAACATTAAGCAAGCCAACTATAACTGTAAGCTTGTAATGAACACGATGGGAGACAGAGAGCTGGTTTCAAGCGCAGGGCGCAGCTGGTGTTTATTGGTAAAAGACCACAGGAGGAGGCAGGTAGCTGGGTCCAGGGGCAGGCAGAAGGTCATACACAGGGGGTCCAAAAAGGCAACAATACAGGCGGGGAAAAGGCTAGTAACGTCGCCCGGGAGATCAGGCAATAGTTAGATAACAGGAAATCCGATAGGTTAAAGTACAGGCAGGGAATAGGCAAAAGGCGTCATTAGTGAGGCAGGCCAAAACTATCATACACAGGAGGATTAGATTATGGGAAAAACAGAGCTCCAAATAGAAGTGTGTCACAAAACAAACAATACCTCACAGTGAGGGGGTGCAAAGAACTGAACTAAATAGTGTGGGATAATGACATACAGGTGTGTGAACAGGTGATCAGAATTCAGGTGATTGGGATCTGGAGAGTGAGCTTCGTTCAGGGGATCTATGTGTTTGAGAGTGTGAGTTGGAAAGTGGTCTGTAAAGTGAGCTGCGTTCAGGGGATCTATGTGTTTGAGAGTGTGAGTTGGAAAGTGGGCTGTAAAGTGAGCTGCGTTCAGGGGGTCTAGGTGTTTGAGAGTGTGAGCTGGAAAGCGGGCTTTAAAGTGAGCTGCGTTCAGGGGGTCTAGGTGTTTGAGAGTGTGAGTTGGAAAGCGGGCTGTAAAGTGAGCTGCGTTCAGGGGGTCTAGGTGTTTGAGAGTGTGAGTTGGAAAGTGGGCTGTAAAGTGAGCTGCGTTCAGGGGATCTATGTGTTTGAGAGTGTGAGTTGGAAGCAGACGTTATAAAGCTAGTCAATGTAATATGTATGAATCACCCACTGCAACAGGCACAGACATTTCCCTGCATCTTTCCCTTTCTTTTCTAACTGGTGTCTATACATTCATCAGAGAGAGAGCGACAGAGACAGTGTGTGTGGGCGTGTGTGTGTGTGAATACTTTAAAATACAAAGTGTAAACAGATATGAGATGAGACAAGAATTCTCACCTCTTGGCAGCTCAGTTCAAGGACTGAATGTGGGTGGGTGTGTTCCATTTAAACCAATGAAAATGATCTTAAGGTAAATATATTCTCTGAGTTAAACTGAGATAGAACTGTTTATTCATCTAATTACAGCTCATCCTCGTCCTTTATTGTATCCATCTTGGATAGGAGGAAAACTGCACGTACAAAATAATACATGTTGGAAATAAATCTGATTAGTGACAGACTATTATCCATAACTGTAACCAAGGAAACAAAAAAAACAATTTGTGTTTTATGGCACTTTTCTGTTGAAGCCAGTTTATTGTGCCATAACAACGGCCGTCTGCTATACAGTAGAATAATAGTTGTTGGAACAACCCTAGGCCACTATGCTTTCCAAGTGAATACATCATATTAGACTACAAAATGTAAGCTTCTAAGCATGTTTGGTGCTTTAACCACTGTCATTACATGGCTTTAACCACTGTCATTACATGGCTTTAACCACTGTCATTACATGGCTTTAACCACTGTCATTACATGGCTTTAACCACTGTCATTACATGGTGTCATTACATGGCTTTAACCACTGTCATTACATGACTTTAACCACTGTCATTACATGGCTTTAACCACTGTCATTACATGGCTTTAACCACTGTCATTACATGGCTTTAACCACTGTCATTACATGACTTTAACCACTGTCATTACATGGCTTTAACCACTGTCATTACATGGCTTTAACCACTGTCATTACATGGCTTTAACCACTGTCATTACATGGCTTTAACCACTGTCATTACATGGTGTCATTACATCATCTCTGGGTAAAGTGCCCACATCACTGTTTAGAAACATGAAGGAATATTCCTCCATGCCACCCATAACTCCATAACTCAGATTCCCAGATAGTGTGTGTTTGTGTGTGTGTGTGTGTGTGTACCACAATACGTAAACTAGGATAAGTCTGAGTTTTCATGTCAACTTTCCCATGTTAAGACAATGTTACATAAATGGTACATTATAGTACTTTACATATCAACTTTATTGCCCAAGACAGCCTTGAATTTGGTTGAGATAACTCTTCAGCACAAATTCCCGTTGAGTTATAAAGAAAAGTCTTTATATGACCTGTTTAACAATGCACTTCAATTGCTGCAGCTGGAAGTCAATGTTCCCTTTCTCCCAACAAGCATTTTGTTCTCAGTAATAGTGGAATTTGAACTGCAACAATGGAAAGTACTTTTTCATCGATATGATTGATTGCTTCATTTTGGGTGATTTCTGATAGTAAACTAGCTTCAAATGATGTTCTGGAATTCTGTGCCTTTACTGTACAGATGTTTCATAGACATTATTTGGAAATACTATGGAACGCACCTTTAATACAACAGGATATGTCAGGATATTTCTGAGAGGGATTGGTGAAACATGTGAGGACACATGCAGGATGAACATTCCCAGCCAAGGCAGCAGCTACTCTTCTTGGGGTCCAAACACACTAAAGCACTTACATTACACATAAAACCAAAGATAAATCAACACATCATACAACATTGTTACACCACTATATATCTACAACAACAAAAATGTATGATACCACCATGCAACAATATTACAATTACAATGTACGTGTGTGTGTAGAGTGTGTGTGCTAGCGCCCATGTGCGTATGCGTGTCTGTACCTGTGTGTGTCTCTTCACAGTCCCCTGCTATTCCACAAGGTGCATTCTTGATACACATGGGAAGCTGTTGAGCATTAAAAAAAACAGCAGCGTTGCTGTTTTTAACACACTCTAACCAGCGCGCCTGGCACCTACTACCATACCCTGTTCAAAGGGACTTCAATATTTTGTCTTGCCCATTCACCCTCTGAATGGCATACATGCACAATCCATCTCAATTGTCTCAAGGCTTAAAAATTATTATTTAACCTGTCTCCTCCCCTTCATCTACGCTGATTGAAGTGGATTTAACAAGTGACATCAATAAGGGATCATATCTTTCACCTGGATTCACCTGGTCAGTCCATGTTTTGTACACTCAGTGTATATCCATTGATTTCTGAAAATGTATAAATGCCTCATGAGTACAACTGTCACACCACATCAGAATCCAAAATATATCCATTGTTAGTAAACAATGTAATTGTAAACAAACTCCTCAAAACTATAATTCTGGTATAATGGATCATGGACAGTCCTTGCGTCAATAGTTCTGTCTATGCATTTGAGAATTGTTTCCCAAAAGTTTTAAACAGTGACGGGTGAACCTTTGTAGCTGTTTGAACTGCAGATTGGCCCTTTAATTTGTGTCACAAAATATGTCGTACTCGTCGTTGAAAATGTCATACAGGAGAGAGAAGGACCAAGGCGCAGCGGAAGTGTGGACACTCATTCTTTTAATTGGTAAATGAAAAAAAGCATCCACAGGGAAAACAAAACAATGAACGGTACTCCCGATTTACAACAGTTTTGCAGGCTATCTAAAATGCAGTGCAAAAACAATTCCCCACAACCCCAAAGACAAACACACACACCTATATAGGACTTCCAATCAAAGGCAACTATACACACCTGCCTTCAATTGGAAGTCCCAATCATCAACCCAACATTTAACAAACACAAACCCCCTGCCACATCCTGACCAAGACTAAGCAAAACGCCCTCTGCTGGTCAGGACGTGACAGTACCCCCCCCTCAAGGTGCAGACTCCGGGATGCACCTTAAAAAAGAAAAACACAAGAAAATCCCCAATACCCCAACAAAACCAACAAACAATAATCCCCTAAACCATAAGGGAGGGAAGGGAGGGTGGCTGCCGTCACCGACGGCACTGTGCTACACCCTCCCTCCCCAACCCACCTATCCTGGAGGTGGCTCAGGTGCAGGACGTGGACCTCGTTCCCCCTTTGGCGTCGCCCACTTTGGTGGCGCCGCTAGCTGCGCCGGGCAGACGTGCCACTCGGGCTGACCCTGGCAGACGGACCACTTGGGCTGGGCCGGAGGACAGAAGGGCCACTCGGGCTGGGCCGGAGGACAGGAGGGCCCCTCGGGCTGGGCCGGAGGACAGGAGGGCCCCTCGGGCTGGGCCGGAGGACAGGAGGGCCCCTCGGGCTGGGCCGGAGGACAGGAGGGCCCCTCGGGCTGATCCTGACTGACGGGCCACTCTGGCAGCTCCTGACAGGCAGGGCACTCTGGCAGCCCCGGGCAGTCGGGCCACTCTGGCAGCCCCGGGCAGTCGGGCCACTCTGGCAGCCCCGGGCAGTCGGGCCACTCTGGCAGCTCGGGGCAGTCGGGCCACTCTGGCAGCTCGGGGCAGTCGGGCCACTCTGGCAGCTCGGGGCAGTCGGGCCACTCTGGCAGCTCGGGGCAGTCTGGCCACTCTGGTAGCTCGGGGCAGTCTGGCCACTCTGGCAGCTCGGGGCAGTCTGGCCACTCTGGTAGCTCGGGGCAGTCTGGCCACTCTGGCAGTTCCGGGCAGTCTGGCCACTCTGGCAGTTCCGGGCAGTCTGGCCACTCTGGCAGTTCCGGGCAGTCTGGCCACTCTGGCAGTTCCGGGCAGTCTGTTCACTCTGGCAGTTCCGGGCAGTCTGGCCACTCTGGCAGTTCCGGGCAGTCTGGCCACTCTGGCGGCTTCTGACTAGCGGGCAGCTCTGGCGGCTCCTGACTAGTGGGCGGCTCTGGTGACGTATGACTGGCGGGCAGCTCTGGTGACGTATGACTGGCGGGCAGCTCTGGTGACTGTTGACTGGCGGGCAGCTCTGGTGACTGTTGACTGGCGGGCAGCTCTGGTGACTGTTGACTGGCGGGCAGCTCTGGCGACTGTTGACTGGCGGGCAGCTCTGGCGACTGTTGACTGGCGGGCAGCTCTGGTGACTGACTGGCGGGCAGCTCTGGCGACTGTTGACTGGCGGGCAGCTCTGGTGACTGACTGGCGGGCAGCTCTGGTGACTGTTGACTGGCGGGCAGCTCTGGTAACTGTTGACTGGCACTCCAGTCTTGCCCCGTCAACCAGCCCTTGTGCCCCCCCCTAAAAAAATCTTGGGGGTGCCTCTCGGTCTCCCTTACCCGTCGTGTCTCCCAGTCCTCGCCAGCCTTCTTCCGCTGCTTGGTCCTGGTTTGGTGGGGAATTCTGTCACAAAATATGTCGTACTCGTCGTTGAAAATGTCATACAGGAGAGAGAAGGACCAAGGCGCAGCGGAAGTGTGGACACTCATTCTTTTAATTGGTAAATGAAAAAAAGCATCCACAGGGAAAACAAAACAATGAACGGTACTCACGATTTACAACAGTTTTGCAGGCTATCTAAAATGCAGTGCAAAAACAATTCCCCACAACCCCAAAGACAAACACACACACCTATATAGGACTTCCAATCAAAGGCAACTATACACACCTGCCTTCAATTGGAAGTCCCAATCATCAACCCAACATTTAACAAACACAAACCCCCTGCCACATCCTGACCAAGACTAAGCAAAACGCCCTCTGCTGGTCAGGACGTGACAATATGTATTTTGATCAATTAAGTTAATCAAATCAATTGTTTTGATTTTACAGAAACAAATTTATTTTTAAGAAACGTTTTTGAATAAATGTCAGTTTATCCAATGATGTAGGTCTAGAATTAGGCTACATGTGTAATAACTATCTAATAACATAAAGAGTACAGAATGTGTAATCATTTGTAGATTAAATGTCTAAATGTTTGACCATTTTTTTATATAATTACTTAATGAAATAAAACAAATGCATGTGGTGACATTGTGCCAATTTGATGTTCGGCAATTCCAAAGCAACAGTGACGCAGCCTCAGATTTTTCACTTTAAAATGTATATAAAACCAACACCAATTATTGCAAAGTTTAACAAACCGTACAACTCCATAGACAAGGACAAGGCCTACTTTTAACAATTCCCACAGACATTTTGACAAAAACACATTTACTTGAAGAACATCGCAAATGCAAAGTTTGGTAACAGAATGACAGAGCCACAGATGAGACAGATATTTCACCGGATGTATAAATGTGAAGCATCCGGTTGGCATTTCCACACACTACCAAATATAGTGGTGAGAGAAAGCCCAGTGGCCGGCAGTGGGAGAAGATGGAGGGAGATGGATTTTGGCCGACATTCTGCAAATGTTCTCATCGATAAAACATTTGATCTCAATACAGTTTTCTATTTCCAAAACTAGAATATGTTACGAAAAGAGTGGACTAAGTTTGTAGACTTTACCCTTTGCCAAAGTTTCCAAAAAATGCGTTGTTTAGAAGGAGTGCAAAGGCGAATTGTGTTACTGCATACGCGCACTTCACAGAGTAACTGTGTAACTGAAATATGCAAATACGTGCTAGAATGCGCCAATAGGCTCTCACTTGCACTGTTCCTAGGCCGTCATTGTAAATAAGAATGTGTTCTTAATGACTTGCCTAGTTAAATAAAGGTTAAAAAAAGAAAAAAAGTCTGTGTTTTTGTAAAATATTCTGAGAAAATTGTTAAAAGTAGTCATTGTGCATAGAGGTGTGTGGTTTGTTTAACTTTGCAATCATTGTTTTTTGTTTGACATTCAGTACATTTTAAACTGACACCGTGGAATTATCCTGAAATGGGAGAGCAACAGAAACTCGACGTGCAGTTCGAAGCTTTGTCCAGATGGGGCAATCTCGAGACCATTATGCGGACAAGACTACTGTATTAACTTCTAGAGGTTTTACTTACAGTTTAAGTACGTTTTGTCTTTGTTTCTGATCAGAACAAGTGAATTATTTGAAGATTTTGCCCGCAAACTATTCAGTCTTGCGAAGACGAGTCTATAATAACAAAGGAACCGAAACTCTTAGTTAGGGTCTTGAATCTTTTTTTGGTATCCTACAAACTGGCAATGGAAGATTCGGACACCAGAGCAATTCTTCCCGAAGATACTCTATCGTCTGTAGACGACGACATACCGATAAATGACACATTTTGTAATAACGAGGAGGTTGAGAATAAGGGACACATTTGCTATAGACGGCCGCCGTTCGCTTGCCCGCTTTCGGTTTCTGTTGAACCCGTGTTGTTCTTATCGATGTTCTCACTGTCTCTTCAGTGGCCGCTGTCTACGCAGTACCTATGGGACCGCATCAGTGAAGACGTAGGTTACAACGGAACAAAAGGAGGGGGATGTGCCAACACTTCTGGGCCCCCAGACCCACTTCAAAAGGTGGGGGAAACATAGACAATCCTCTATCACTCCTGTTCTGGTGTGCACGCTTTTATTCCAGCCTAGCACTAACACGGCTGGTTTAGCAAATAAAGGTATTGAATGATGATTAAATAATTGCTTAATTGGTTGAATAACATCAAATAATAATCTAACTTCACGTTTAACATCTTAATGATCATTATGATAAATGTTAACCTTTATTCAACCAAGTTAGTCTAGCTGAGATAAAATATATATTTTTAAGAGACCTGTATGGGATCAATATCATGCCAAATGTATTGTGAACTCACAGCATGCATTTTATATTCATGTATCATGATCTGTACAATTAAGCTCCAATCCACAAATGTATATCACCAATCCACAAATGTATATCACCAATCCACAAATGTATATCACCAATCCACAAATGTATATCACCAATCCACAAATGTATATCACCAATCCACAAATGTATATCACCAATCCACAAATGTATATCACCAATCCACAAATGTATATCACCAATCCACAAATGTAAATCACCAATCGACAAACAAACACGATTTGATTTGTGTATCGATATATTGCATTAGATTTTCTTTTTATAACTGCAGATATGCAGGTCATTTCCAAGGGCCTTAAGTAAAATGACTGCCATAAGATTTGTACCTAGGAGAGATATGCGCAAACATGACAGTTATGGCAAATTATCAACATTTCTTGTGTTACTTTTTGATTGATTTGATTTTTTTTAACTTTAGTTTATTTAGTAAATATTTTATTTAGTAAATATCTATTTCTTGAACTGCATTGTTGGTTAGGGGCTTGTAAGTAAGCGTTTCACTGTAAGGTCTACACCTGTTGTATTCGGCGCATGTGACAAATACAATTTGATTTGATTTGATACACATCAATTTTAAAAGCAGTACGTCAGTAAAGGACATGTACATGACACAAGTTTAAAAAAAATAGAGTGCAATACATGAAATGATGGCCAATAAAATAAGTATCAAAATACTTAATGTAAGACAGAATCCTTCCTTACATACTGCAACGCCAACTATTGACATCAGGTGACAACTAGAAACAACTACATGTCCCAACTACCAGTTCATCTATTTGTCCTTTGAACTCCTCTAGGGACACCAGGTACTGTAGTTTTAGGTTGGCATGCAGATAACTGACCATGACAGTCAACTGTTTGCTTTCATCATAACTCAAACCATATCCTCTCATCATTCATCAGGAGGTAGAGACCCTGACAGCCCACTGGAACCTGTACATCAACTTGGGAGGATTTGCAGTGGGGCTGTTTGTGGTGACTCTGCTTGGCTCCTGGAGTGACCAGGGGGGCCGGCGCCCCGTGCTCATCCTGCCCAGCCTGGGTCTGGCCCTGCAGGCTGGGGTCTACCTGCTGGTAATGTACCTCAAGCTGCCCGTGGCCTGGTTCCTCCTGGGCAGGCTGCTCTCAGGCCTCTCAGGTAGGGATATGTCCTGTATTGATAAGAAGATGGGACACCATTGTGTTAGCTTCAGGAAGATCTTTACTAAGATACAACCAGATAACACATCATGTCCAACTCAAGTTTTTCAGAATCAATTAGTTGCTAGGGCCAATTAACCAATTAATCCGCTTTTTTTAAACACGTTTTTTGATCAATGTGGGCATCCTTGACCGACTTATTGATTAGTCAGCTAACTCATCCTTACTCTCAGGCGACTTCAACACCATCCTGGCAGGCTGCTTTGCCTATGTGGCTGACACTAGCGACAGGGGCTCCCGGACCTTCAGGGTGGCAGTGCTGGAGGCCTGTCTGGGACTGGCTGGCATGCTGGCCAGTATCATAGGGGGGCAGTGGCGGCGGGCACAAGGGTAGGTTATATCATGTTAAGATGGCCCAAGGTAGCTAGCTATCTGTGGATGAAAAACATATCACTCTCATATTCTTCTTCAATTCATTTTTTGATTACAGTATGTTTGTAAGCTTCTTAACTGGATAACACTTATACCTCTCATGGGGACTTGATCCATACTGAAATAACCAAATTCCCCACCCTTTCTTTTCCTCCCCAGGTACATTAACCCATTCTGGCTGGTGCTGGTCACTAATCTGGCTGCTGCCCTCTATGCCTACCTGTTTGTACCCGAGTCCGTCACCCCTGACCCCGGTGCCAAACTCTTTACCACCCGTCACCACCGCGCCGTCTACCGCCTCTACTCTGCACTAGGCGACCCCACCGAGGTCGGCAGTTACACAAAATGGAGGAGGTACAAACTGTGGCTGTACATCTTCTGCTTCTTCCTGGTGGTGATGGTCCACTTTGGCAGCCGCGAGCTGTATGTTCTGTATGAGCTGAGCTCTCCGCTGTGCTGGGGCCCAGGGCTGATCGGCTGGGGCTCTGCAGCCCAGAACCTGGCCTACCTCAGCAGCCTTCTGGGGTTGAGGACCTTGCAGCGATGCCTAGAGGACTCCTGGGTGTCTCTGGTGGGACTGGCCTCAAACATGACTGGCCTGGTGGTCATCTCACTGGCCAACACTACTGAACTCATGTTCACAGGTGAGAGGCTATCCCAGAAAACAAAACGAGTTAAAATGACATCATTACAACCAGATTACAATCAGTTTAGAGTTTACTAGATGTGTTGACCTTTTTCACAGTTTATTATTAGTCTTAGTGAACATGTGCTCTTGGCTCAGCTAGCAACAGTATAAGTCAGCAGTATTACCCGATGATGTCTGGAAAACAGTGCACAGGGAGAAACGCTCTAGTAGCACACAGTAAGACACCTGTCTCCCAGAGTACTAGATCAATAAGCCTGCCCTGGAGGACTTCTGTTTTCTCTCTCCTCCTGTCTGGTTTCTTCCACAGAGATCACACAGCTGGGTAGAGGTCGCAAAACTCACTGCTTATTCACTGCCTTCTTGTGATGGTGATAGATTATACATGGAACATCCCCATCATCACTGTTGTGTGTCCATTCCCCAAGTAAACTTCCATAGTGTACCTTTAACAGGTAAATGTGTCTACTCCCCTTCTCTAACAGGCTATGGGCTGTGCTTCCTCTACATGGCAGCCACTCCAGTCCTCAGGGCCAAGCTGTCCAAACTGGTGGGGCCTGAAGAACAAGGTGAGAGAGCGCTTTCAAAAGAAGGCCCTTAGCTGGGATATATTCACAATATGTCACGGCCTCTCATGTATACAGTTTCATAGTGCTCTATGACTACATCTATAAGGTGCTGTAAATGTTCATAAGGTAGCATAACACTTCATAAGAATATGCTTTAAGTGCTACGTGCAATTTCCTGTCCTGTGTGTGTTTCAGGTGCGTTGTTTGCGTCGGTGGCCTGTGTGGAGGGGCTGTGTTCCCTGGTGGCCAGCAGCCTCTTTAACACTCTCTACCCAGCCACCCTGCACATCATGAAGGGATTCCCATTCCTGTTTGGAGCCGCCCTCCTCCTCATCCCTACAGGGATCATTGGGTAAGTCCTTCCTTACCTGAAATTCCAATTTCAGATGTCCTCATTTAAAACACTAAGGCCATAAATACCTTGTGATTCATGCATGTTGTTGTGTGTTTAGGATAGTTGAGTGTCGGGATCAGAGAACAGACAGAAGAGAGGACTCTGCAACATCCTGACACTGACAGACAGACAGACAGACAGACAGACAGACAGACAGACAGACAGACAGACAGACAGACAGACAGACAGACAGACAGACAGACAGACAGACAGAGACAGTTAGTAGATAAACTTCCTCACATCACAGCTTGAGCGTCTGGAAGGCCACAGCCTGTGCTGCCCTACATACACCTTTTTACCAGTGTGCTGGAGAGGTAGCTGACTGTCATTAGAACACACAGAGTTTGGATTCCGTGGCTTCAACACCAAAAGACCAAAAAGCTGGAACCACCAGCCAACTGACCCATTGTCAGACATCACTGTGCACTACGTCATGTGAGACTAGAAGAGAAAGAGGTCTGAGTTCCCTGTTGTATTTTAAACTGAAAACCTAATGTGAGCTGACATACAATTGTGGTCAAATAATACCCACAGTACTATATCAAACTATCTAAGGGCAGGCAGAAAATACATGACTCAGAAAATATGAAATTCAATAACAGTGCATCTCAATGTCACCATAGCATGCGAGCAGCAGGTAGATCGACTTTAGCCCAACTTGTCCAGACTCAACCATTAGTATCTCTGAACAAAACGAGACCCATCCGCTTCTAACAGCAGTCAGGGAGTACTGAGTTACACTGCTTACAGTTTACTGTCATCCCTCCATTCAACAGATAGCCCAGTCTAACCCCTTAAGTGCCCTAACACAGCAACCCTGTCACCCCTCCATACTATATAATAGATAGGAGTGTGTGTGTGTGTGTGTGTGTGTCATTAGATGGCCTAGTCTAAACTCCCTGCTCCCTAAAGTGTTCTCACATAGCAACACATGATAACCCCCCAGCACAAGGCCACAGCTAGCTCACACACACCACACACACTGTCCTGGGTTCAACCCTCAGTAGCACAGGGGGCAACCAGATCTCTTATAACACATTTAAAAGGATGCAACAGAAACTGAGGGGTTGGGGCCAGGGGAGAGTTGAAGCATTACTGTCACTCAGTATTTGGGATGATATATTTTGATTTGCTGTTAGGGAGGAAGGCCTGCGATAGCCTACTGGCTTTCTGTCTTCTGAAATCATGTAACCAATGTGTTCAATGCACTGACTGGAAGTTGCTTTGGATAAGAGTTTCTGCTCAGTATTGTGATTTGATTTTATTGTCTGCACCGTACAGTATTACTGATTTTTAAATACTGAATGATATTTATCATCTTTAGAAAATGGAACGAATGAATAATTGAATCATACCAATGATATATATTTCACACTTAAAGTTAAGTGGCTTCTTGAAATGAAATGATATTGCCTTATAAAACATTTATAGCACCTTGTAGATGCTGATGTGGAAAGTCAATTATATATTTGATAACACTTAACTGGCTTCTTATGAAATGTTATTGCCTTATAAAACATTTATAGCACCTTGTAGATGCAAAAGTGGGACATATGAATCTCTACAATAAAGCAAGCCACAAAAGGGCATGGTATATGATGAGTGTTTCACAACTAGGGGCCTTCTGCCTCATGCCTTACTGATTTACCATTTCATAATACCATTGAATCTATTAGCTGCTATGAATATGTTAATAATAATAATAATAATAATAAGGCAATATAACGCTTCATAAGAATCCATTTCAAGTAGTGTTGCACTATATTGTAATGCACAGAAAGATTCACAGATTTACTGTATCCTGGGGTTAGTTGTTTTTATTGCACTAATATATTGTAAAATGACAACAATGCCTAAATCTTGAATAAAGAAAGTAAACAAGAACATGTCTATGTATACAGTATTTAATCAACATACCTGTATTAAGAGCAACACATATATTAAGGCAACAGGGGAAATAGCCCAGAAGAGCCATCAAAACAGTGTCAAGATATAGCTAGCAGTGCTGAGAGCAAATACTGTAGCTTGGGACTGAGGTGACATTTTTAGTTTTCCTTTCCTCCACACCATTTAGTACTGTGTGGGTACATAAGTATCTACTGTACATCACTAACAGATAGGAATCTACAAAACAAACACGTCACTAATAACCTAATAATTCCATGTTTAAAGTAAAGTGTTAGCATTCCACTTCATTGAATTATAAATACAATAACCTGGTGATTTGATCACTTCTGTGCTCATTTTGCAACACTTGGTTAGTAATATCTAAACTGATCATCAGAAACTGCATGATTGTTTTGTTAGATGTTTTTCTGATCATGTCACAGATAATAGTAGACTTCAAATGATTTAGACAGGGGTGGTGCATGCTGGTCTAAAAAGGATCCTCAATGTGAGCCATGTATACAGTATTTAGCTCTGCCCTCAATGTGATATCCTTTATCTACTGAACTGCTTCTATCCAATAGATACAAGCTGGTGAACTAAGGCTGACTGTCAAGCAGCCATATCAATTACAGAATCTCTTTTGGCGTGAGGAAGGAATCAAACCACAAATCAGCATTGTAGTTACATCAGTTTAGCCGAACAAAGTAACGCAGCATGTTGTGACTGTATACTACAAGACTTTCTGACAGGCAGGTGATGGAAGTGTTTTCATAGAGTAGCTTCAGCCTTAGCTGGTAGTGTAGATATTGTTTTTGTCAACTGATTGTATCTTTGTGAACAGTGAGAGAGAGTGTCTATCCGTTTTCACATGAGCAAGATACATTGATAATGGTATTTTTCATTGCCTTAAGTTTGGTTGAGAGAGAGAGTTCTTTGTGAACCCCTGATTGTCGCTGGGCAGATGAGTGTAAGTGTATAATGAGTATAGTTACGGTAGACCTCTTCTATCCTGGTCACAGATCTGTTTGCGTTTTTTTGACATCTCGTATGGTCCTTGTCACGACAATGACCATAGGAGTTGGCAAAACAGCACATAAACAGATCTAGGACCAGACTCGATCTGTATCGGTCAGAGGTCATCTCTGTGGGATTAGGCGGTTTGCCAGCACCCAGGTTACACAATCGTAAAGACACATCAAATCAATGCAATAGTCGACCACCAATGAGCTTGCAGGATTCCATTTAAGCACCATGAGAAGAAAAAAAAGAAACAGTATTTCAAATACACTATGTACTTTACACTGGAACATTACTAAAAGCCTGGTCCCAGATCTGTTTGTACTCTTTCCAACTCCAAGCCTAACATGTCAAGGAGTTGGAATGATAGCACAAACAGGCTGGTACTCAGGCTACTATAAACCAGAATGCTGTCTTTTCTTTGAAAGTATGGGCGTATTTATAACAATGAGAGAGCAGTGCTATGGAGAGGAAACAGAGATACTCCACATTTGTATTACGTGTAATGCATGATGCCATCAACGGCTGACTTTTCACACTGGTTATTTCCTGAGAGACAAACAATATACCTGACCCTGCTAATAACAGCTTATGACATTGGTACTGCAGTTTTGGAGAGCACTACATGGTATTTACAAGTGCTGAAAAACACATGATTTAAATACAGACTATTAAACGTGTCTTCACATGCACACGGGTAGAGCTGACCAACCAGAGCGCAGAGCATGCTCTGTTCGACATTATTGATTACTGATCACTAATGGTCACAATTTTACATCATCACAGACCAGAGCTCCATTCAAGGGCCTTTGTTTCTTCTGTGGCCCTTGCGGCCCCTTAGGGCAGTCTGTCTTGGGACAGTCTGTCTGGTCTTGGCTGGGGTTGCCTTTGAGAAAACGCAGGATCTTCTCAATGGTGGCCTCTTGGTACTCATGGGACCACCTGTATCGAGAGAGAAAGGGAGGGAGGGAGGGAGAGAAAGAGGGAGAAAGGGAAAGAGAAAGGGAGAAAGAGGGAGAGATAAAGAGAGAGGTTGAGTGATAGAGAAAGATAGAGAGAAGGAAAGAGAAAGAGAAGGAGACAGAGACAGGGGGAAAGAAAATGTAAGAAACTCCAGCGAAGTGCACTTTGGATAAGTGTTCAAACTGCTCATCTCTCTCAAACAGTCTGCCGTCTCTGTCTGACTCACTTGATGCCGTTGAAGTTGAGGATGGTTTTCATGTCCTCAGGCAGAGAGTTTGGGTCAGGCCACATGAAGTTATCAGTGACAGGGACGATGTTCTTCTTCCCAGCGAGAGCTGTGACTATCTCCTGCAGGATTTACGAGAGGTACGTTAAATCACAGACAGACACAGTGTCTACGCAGTCTAGACATGTAAGGGCCGGGGTATATAGGGAAAATAATCTCTCAACTGTAACATTGTTCTGTATGCAGGGCAGGGGCGTCAATAGGGTATGGCAGAGTATGGCAGTCGCCAGACCCTAGCTTAACACCAACAATTTAAAATAAAATCATTCCAAGGCAAATGCATAATTAGCGGGCTGGCTTTAGGACCATGCAAACGCCTTTGAGCGTGCAAGAAGGGTGTTTATCCGGCTGGATGCCTTTGAGAGAGCACATCGATGCAGCTGCAGTGAAAAGTGCAACTTTTCTTTCAAAATAGTGCAGAGGTGGAAGATGGTCGTAGATGGCTAGGTAATTACGGTTTGACTTGACATAAAACTAAACTTGAGTTTTTAATACTGGTGCTGAGCTAGTGGGTAAAGTAGCAGATAATTGCTGTATGGCGTGTTTGTAGAATGTTAAGTCCTTTATGGACTAAGGTGAATGAAGCTACAGCAGCAAGGTGATAATGTCCAGTCAATTTTGCTTGTTTTTGCAGTTTGTTTTTAGCGTTTTTAAATTGTGTAGCAATGGAGTACATGAGCTTCAACTTTATATAAATTCCTTGGAGCTTCAACGTTGCCATACCCTAAGTTCAGGTGATACTATTGGATCTACACTGAATGAACAAAACATTATGAACACCTGCTCGTTCCATGACAGACTGACCAGGTGAATCCACGTGAAAGCTATGATCCCTTGTTGATGTCCGTCGAGGCATGGACTCTACAGGGTGTTGAAAACGTTCCACAGGGATGCTGCCCCATGTTGACTCCAATAATTCCCACAGTTGTGTCAAGTTGGCTGGATGTCCTTTGGGTAGGGGACCATTCTTGATACACACAGGAAACTGTTGATAGTGAAAACCCCAGCAGTGTTGCAGTTCTTGACACAAACCGGTGCGCCTTGCATACCCCATTCAAAAGCACTTAAACATTTTGTCTTGCCCATTCACCCTCTGAATGGCACACATACACAATCCATGTCTCGAGGCTTAAAAATCCTTCTTTAACCTGTCTCCTCCTCTTCATCTACACTGATTGAAGTGGATTTAACAAGTGACATCAATAAAGGATCATAGTGTTCACCTGGATTCACCTGGTCAGTCTGTAATGGAAAAAGTAATGTTTTGTATACTCAGTGTATATTGTACTGTATGCAGAACCTATCTATGTATAGATCTGTCTATGTCTGACCTTGTGTACCCAGTCCTTCATGCCAGTGTCACCCATGCACTTGTCGAGGGCGTTGGCAGACAGCACCAGGATGAAGTTCCGTGCCCGCTGGACGCTCTGGATCAGCTTGTCCTCAAACTTCCCTGCTTCCAGCTTCTCCACGTCAATGAACACACTGAAACCTCTGACCTGCAGGTGGACCTTCAACAGACTGGGGGGGGGGGGGGGGAAGTAACAATTGACGATCTATAGATCTTAGCCTCCAGATAATCCTGACAAACCTGATAATATTGTTCCAAAGCTCCCTAGCTTTCCCTCTCTCCTGACTATTATTCCTCGCCCTATCCATGACTCTCCCTCTTCCTCTCCCTCTCTGCAGACCTTGCAAGCTGGGAACCGGTAGTCCTGCGGTAGCTAATAAACACATCCGGTCCAGGGGGCTTGGCATCGGTCAGACACGGCTTAATCGGCCTACGGGTGGCTGCCAGGATCTTGGCGCGATGGATGCCGTTCTCTAGAAGGAGAAAAGGAATACTTTATTCTCCATTGTCTTGCAGGGAAAGTACATGTGGCTTTTGGCTCACAACCCACCTATGTAACAGTCTGACTGGAGCTGCTTGTCGGTGAGGTGGAGGACGTTCTTGCGGTCCACGCCAGACTGCACCAGGCCGTAGGTGTACTGGCGGAAGCGTGGGTTCACCTCGCCCAGCCAGTCAGCCATGTTGTTGGGGTCACAGGTCGAGTAGTTGGCGTAGGTCTTCAGCACACGCAGGTCACGGAGGAACCTAGAAGACAAATCAAAATGGAGTTGGCAGGGTGAGGTGGGGATTTTATTTCAATGCTAAATTTCACTGATGTTGACTGGTGTAACAGATGTTTTATAAGCTTGATATAAACTTGACAGATGACTGAACTAACCTCTTGCGAGTGAGTCCTGCGGTCATGCCCAGGTCAGTGCTCAGCTCCTGCTCTGTGATGTTCAGCAGTAGGTCACCATCCACCTGCAGCTCCTGAAGGATGGGCAGAGAGAGTAGAGAGAAAAACTGAGTTAATTTAGTGAGTAAGAGGCTAAGGAGAAATACAGGTAACTGCCAAAACACAGGAAACACCAACATAAAGTGTCTTAATAGGGCGTTGGGCCACGACGAGCCAGAACAGCTTTAATGCGACTTGGCATAGATTCTACAAGTGTCTGGAACTCTATTGGAGGGATGCTTTGCTGATGGTGGTAGAAAACGATGTCTCCAGAATCTCCCATAAGTGTTTAATTGGGTTGAGATCTGGTGACTAAGAGGGCCACGGCATATGGTTTACATTGTTTTCATGCTCATCAAACCATTCAGTGACCACTCGTGCCCTATGGATGGGGGCATTGTTATCGTATGGGGGCATAGCCATGGTTGACATGTTAATTGCTTTATTAACTCAGGAACCACATCTGCTTGAACGCACCTGCTTTCAATGTACTTAGTATCCTTCATTTACTCAAGTATTTCTGTTATTTTGGTAGTTACTTGTAGGTATCCATATCTAATGGATATGAAACCAAACATTGACCTTATTTTGTCACCATCTTTACAAGGACTATAGAAGAGCATTCTCATTGTTTACTGTTCAAACCTTGTCTTTTGCTATCGCTATCTCTATCTATCTTTCTCTCTCACACACACACACTGAGACACAGAAACACACACCTGGAAGCGCTCAGTGTAAGAGCTGAATCCAATCACTTGGAGCCATCTCTGCACCTCACCGCCCTTCCAGTTGGGCACGGAGGAGAGGATACGTCGCGGCACCTCCTCCCTCATCATCCCAAGTGCCCGCTTGGCCAGGGCACAGGCTGTCCCGTTGCTGGAGTACATGACAATCCTTTTCAGGCTCTGCACCGCACCTATCTCCTGGAAGATCTGGGAGGAAGAATGTACACACATTCAATTGTATGTCCATTGATATTGTAGGGCTGGAGATTTTAATTAAGGAACATTTAAATCCCTTTTACCTCATTTTTACCGGTATGTCACCTGTGCAACTAGATGCAACAAAACTTGATCACATTTACTCCACACACAGAAACGCATACAAGGCTCTCCCTCGCCCTCCCTTTGGCAAATCTGACCATAACTCTATCCTCCTGATTCCTGCTTACAAGCAAAAACTCAAAACAGGAAGTAACAGTGACGCACTCAATACAGAAGTGGTCAGATCAAATGCATGCTAACGGACTGTTTCGCTAGCACAGACTGGAATATGTTCCAGGATTCATCCAATAACATTGAGGAGTTTACCACATCAGTCACTGGCTTCATTAATAAGTGCATCGACGATGTCGTCCACACAGTGACCACACGTACTGAACATATCCCAACCAAAAGCCATGGATTACAGGCAACATCCGCACTGAGCTATAGGTTGGAGTTACTGCTTTCAAGGAGCAGGATACTAATCCGGATGTTTATAAGAAATCCCGCTACGACCTTCAATGAGCCATCAAACATCCAGCTTGAACGCTCGTCGGATGTGGCAGGGCTTGCAAACTATTACGGATTACAAAGGGAAACCCAGCAGCAAGCTGCTCAGTGACGCAAGCCTACCAGACAAGCTAAATGCCTTCTATGCTTGTTTCGAGGCAAGTAACACTAAACCATGCATGAGAGCGCCAGCAGTTCCAAACGATTGTGTGTTCTCGCTCTCCGTAGCCAATGTAAGACCTTTAAACAGGTTAACATTCACAAGGCCGCGGGACCAGATGGATACCAGGACACGTACTAAGATCATGTGCTTACCAGCTGGCGGGTGTCTTCACTGACATTTTCAACCTCTCCCTGACCCAGTCTGTAATACCTACATGTTTCAAGCAGATCACCATAGTCCCTTTGCCCAAGAACGCCCAGGTAACCTGTCTAAATATCTATTGCCCATAGCACTCACATCATTAGCCATGAAATGCTTTGAAAGGCTGGTCATGGTTCACATCAACACCAACATCCCAGACACTCTGGACCCACTCCAAATTGCATACCGCCTCAATAGAACCACAGATGACACTGCTCTCCCCCACCTGGACAAGAAGAACACCTACAGTTGAAGTCGGAAGTTTACATACACTTAGGTTGTAGTCATTAAAACTTGTTTTTCAACCACTCCACAAATTTCTTGTTAACAAATGTGGCGTACAGCAGGTCAGCCACCAGGGGGAGACTCGTCGAGGCCTGGTAACAGATGGGTATACATCACGAGGCGATGGCGCCATCTGCTGGACATGCCAGGTCTCGACGGGCTCTCCAGCCAGGACTAATTGGGGCTGATTGGGAGCTGGTCAGTAATCAAGGGCGGATTGCTCACCAACTGTGCAAGGCCCATAAAGCTGCCAGAAGGGCAGCACACAGTGGAGGAATGGGGGAAGATAGGACTCCTGTATTATTGTTAACGGTTGCAGAGGTAACAAGAGGGAGTTCAGTTTTGTGCCCGACAGGGAACATCCAGACCCGGAATCCCAGAAGATGGCATCCCGGAGAGGGTCTCGTAGGGGAGACATATCCTTTTCTTTTTTATCTATTATTTAAATAAACACCCTTGAAACTGAGCTAATCCTTTTCTGTCCGTGTCTGATATGGGTAAACGTCTTGACCAAACCCCCTGGTCTGCCATACAAACTATAGTTTTGCCAAGACGGTTAGGACATCTACTTTGTGATTGACACAAAGTTAAGGTATTGGAGTGGTCATCACAAAGCCCTGACCTCAATCCCATAGAACATTTGTGGGCAGAACTGAAAAATTGTGTGCGAGCAAGGAGGCCTACAAACCTGACTCAGTTACACCAGCTCTGTCAGGAGGAATGGGCCAAAATTCACAAAACTTATTGTGGGAAGCATGTGGAAGGCTACCCGAAATGTTTGACCCAAGTTAAACAATTTAAAGGCATTGCTACTAAATACTAATTGAGTGTATGTAAACTTCTGACCCACTGGGAATGTGATGAAAGAAATAAAAGCTGAAATAAATCATTCTCTCTACTATTATTCTGACATTTCACATTCTTAAAATAAAGTGGTGATCCTAACTGACCTAAAACAGGGAATTTGTACTAGGATTAAATGTCAGGAATTGTGAAAAACTGAGTTTAAATGTATTTGGCTAAGGTGTATGTAAACTTCCGACTTCAACTGTATGTGAGAATGCTGTTCATTGACTACAGCTCAGCGTTCAACACTATAGTGCCCTGTAAGCTTATCACTAAGCTCAGGACCCTGGGACTGAACACCTCCCTCTGCAACTAGATCCTGGACTTCCTGATGGGCCGCCCCCAGGTGGTGAGGGTAGACAACAACACATCCACCATGCTGACCCTCAACACGGTCCCATCTGGGGTGCATGCTTAAGTCTCCTCCTGTACACCCTGTTCACCCACGACTTCGTGGCTGTGCACGACTCCAACACCATCATTAAGTTTGCTGACGACACAACAGTGGTGGTAAGCCTGATCACCGACAACAATGAGACCACCTATAGAGAGGATGTCACAGACCTGGCAGTGTGGTGCCAGGACAACAACCTCTCCCTCAATGTCAGCAAGACAAAGGAGCTGATCGTGGACTACAGGAAATGGAGGGTCGAGCACGCCTCCATCCACATCATCGGGGCCATAGTGGACTTGTCAAAGACTCCAGCCACCCAAGTCAGAGACTGTTGTCTGCTACCGCACGGCAAGCGGTACCGATACACCAAGTCTAGAACCAACAGGACCCTGAACAGCTTCTACCCCCAAGCCATAAGACTACTAAATAGTTAACCAAATAGCTAACCGGACAATCTGCATTGACCCCTTTTGGACTAACTCTTTTGACTCATCACATATGCTGCTGCTACTGTTTATTATCTATCCTGTTGCCTAGTCACTTTACACCTACCTATATGTACATATCTATCTCAATTACATTATACCCCTGCACATCGACTGTACTGGTATTCCATGTACAGTTTTTAGCTAAGTTATCGTTACTCATTGTGTATTTATTCCTTGTGATATTATTTGTATATTTTTTTCTCTCTTCATTGTTGGGAAGTAAGCATTTCATAGTTAGTCTACACCTGCTGTTTACAAAGCGTGTGACAAATGCAATTTGATTTTATTTTATATATAGTTAGGTAAGTGGGCACCAGAAGTGGTTTTAGGCCCCAAAAGGTTGTTGGGTGAAATCCCTGTATCCACTACCCACTAAAGCAGGGTTTCCAAACCTGGTCCTCTGGACACCAAGGGGTGCACATTTAGTTTTTTGTCCTAGCACTACACAGCTGATTCAAATAATCAACTAATCATCAAGCTTTGATCATTTTAATCAGCTGTGTAGTGTTAGGACAAAAACCTAAACGTGCACCTCTTGGGGTCCCGAGGACCAGGTTTGGGAAACTCTGCACTAAGGTGTAGTGGTCACCACAGGGAGAGCGTGCAGGCTTTTGTTCCAGCCCAGCACTAACACATCTGATTCAGCAAATCAACTGCTTATCAAGGTTGAACCAGGTGTGCTTTTGTTCCCTGATACTGACCTTGGTGTTGCGCTGGCGTGACTTGATGCTGGTTTCGACACACAGGTAGAAGGCAGCGATACACTTCCCCTCCAGTCTGGCACCATCCAGTAGTGGCAGGAGCTGCTGTAGGTCTGCCGCCGTCCTCCCCTGCATGCTGTCCGCACTGTCCAGCAAGCTCCTGGCAAACTCATCAGGGTCCAGAGATGCAATAAAGGGCTCCACCAGCTCCAACGTCCCTGACTTCACCACCTATAATAATACATTTAGCAGACACTTTAATCCAGAGAAATGTACAGTGTTGTGTGCATACATATTTTCGTATAGGTTGCCAGTGCAGGAATCACACCAACCACCCTGGTGTTACAAGCTCCGTGCTGTACTAACTGAGCCACACAGGACCCACCTCCTGCTCAATCTCCCGGTTATTGGCGAGCACGGCCACCGCTAAACACGCATGGAAGCGGATGAGCTCGTCCTCTTTGGAGAACGCCAACGGAAACAACCACTCGGCTGCCTGCTTCTCGATCATCAGCCGCTGGCAGTGATGGCCGCCATACATGGCGCAGTTGGCGAGTGCCACAGCACAGTGGCGGAGGACGGTGGGGTCGGTACCGCGGCACCAGAAGAGCAGGGCATCCAGGGCGCCGTTGGCGATGAGCTGGGCTGACGTCTCCTCGGTGTGTTTGAACATGTGCTCCAGGATGCCTGAGACGCTGCGGGCCAGCTGGGCGTCCTCTGTCTCCCTCGTCAGGTTCAGGATCACCCCCAGACCCATGTGAGCCACGTAATCTCTGAATAAGAAGAGAGAGAGGTGAAGAGGATAAAGAAAATGATTAGTATATAACTAGGCAGGGTTGGGTAGGTTCATTTCAAAATGTAATCGGTTACAGATACTAGTTACCTGTCCAAAATTCTAATCAGTAGCGTAACTTATGGGTTGGTTATGTAGGATTCTTCTAACCCATCGCTTTCTACTAATATACTATGATTCAATTATATCCTTACATTAAAAACCAAATATCAGAATTCCAGTCATTCCAATAAATGTTATACCCCTTGATTTTCAAGAATAGGACTTGGAAATATGGAAGTATAGATTAGCCAAATTGTTTTACCTGAGCACCAAAACTAAGGACTTATTAGCCATCGCTACTCTGTTTATGATTTTGTTGTCATGGAGGACTGATTGGGCTCATTGGTTTGAGTAGAAAAATAAATGCTGCGTTCATGGAATGGCATGCTTTGATCAATAATAAGTAATATCCGTATCACCTAGACTACACCACTGCTGTCATCCTTACCTCCTTACCTGCTGTCATCCTTACCTCCAACGGTGCGACTTGGAAAAACATAGCTTTGACTGTAGCCTACAAATGACTAATCCTGCTCTTTCCCCGCGATCCATCAAACACATTTGGTGTGTCATCACAGTGGTCTCTGACTTGTGGTCAGACTCGCTCAGGTGGAACAAATTTACATTTGCGCCTTTTTTCAATGATGATTTGAATGTCATTGAGAAAACAGAGAAGTGTCAAATATTTTTTTTGCAAACATTCTTTCTGAACGTAAAACTTATCCTCGAAGTAATCGTCTAGTTTTTCAAAAGTATCTGTAATCTGATTACAATATTTTGGCTGGTAACGCAACAATTACCGTAATTACCGCAACAATTACACGTAATCAGTTCCTCCCCAACCCAGTGGCTGAGTTTCTAAATGTTTTTTTGAACCTTTATTTAACTAGGCAAGTCAGTTAAGAACAAATTCTTATTTACAATGACGGCCTACCGGGGAACAGTGGATTAACTGCCTTGTTCCGGTGCAGAACGACAGATTTTTACCTTGTCAACTCGGGGATTCAATCCAGCAACCTTTCAGTTACTGGCCCAATGCTCTAACCACTAGGTTGCCTGGTCTAACAACTAGGCTGCCTGGCGCCCCAGAACAACTAAGACTTATCTGTATCTGGGTCCTGGAAACTGGCCCTAAAGGTTAAGACCATGGTAATATGTTGTACAACTGAAAAAGTGCATGTGGGCCTGTAGTGAATACACACCTGTTCTCAGAGACCAGTATCTGCTCCAGTAGTTTGGCAGACTCATAGGTGATCTCCACAGCAGGTGTCATGAGGAGTTGCAGGAGCAGCTCCAGTCCTCCGTCCAGTCGTATCCTGTTGCATATCTCCTCCGCGACCTGCCGGCCCACAGTAGGCAGAACCCAGGCCTCCTCCACTAACTGGAACGTCTCTGCGATGGCCCTGCGGGTCTCGTCTAGATCCGATGTATCTTTGGCTGATTTCAGTGTCTTGATAGCGGAGCGCAGGGCCGGGAGCGAGGTATCCAAAACATCCTGGACGTCGGCACCGTGGACACCCGGTGAGACCGGTGGTGCTTTCGGTTCCGAGAATGAGCTCGAGCTTCCCGACCTCCGGTTCCCAATCCGGCTGACATATTCCGGTACCGTGAGTCTTTCGGAGCTGAACATAGAGAGGTATTGATAGAGTCTCCAGAGGAAAACGGTTAGAGATAAGAGCATCAACAGCCAATCTCTGTCAGGGCCAAGAGGGCTTGTTGAAGGCCCTGATCAATAACAGATCAATTATCAGGCTAGTTTCTCTGGAGAAATAAACGTGTGCGTAATAACCTGGTTATAAATGAATGGGAAACAATGTTTGTCTTGCATTCAAGTTGTTTAGATACATGAACAAACCACAATAGGTGAAATTACAATCCCATCATCTGGACTGGATGCTGAGCTATAAAATCAAAGTGACAGCTTTCACTAAATTGCATCATCATCACACTGATGTCATCTTTGAAAATAAGTGAATAAAGACTCATCTCGCATCATCATGACCAAGCCGTCACACTATGCTTGCATTTAAACACGGATGTCCTCCGTTTTCTCCTATCGTTTACACAAGGCCTTGTTGGATCAAATTATGTCTACTCAGAATAACCCAACGCCAAATAAATTATCAAGCTTTCACTGTGTCCACTATTAGATAATGTATCACCACTGCGGATGTTTAGAGAACTCCTAGACAGGGAAAACAATTGTCTCAAAAAGCCCATTACATATCAAATTACGTTTACCAGCTTGATGGAGAAATATAAACAGCTCTGTTGTCTTCTGTCTCTCGCTTGCATTATTGAGGTTTAATCCAGACAAAGACGCACTGTCGATCAAAATGACTCTCACGGTTTTCCTTTTTCCTCTCTATTCACATGACTATATTGAAACGACTTGTTGTCCTTTAATCCATAACAAATATATCTTATTTAGGCTACGTATTCTTAAAATAGCCTCTCTCCTTGACATCCTTGACTCAGCATCCTCGAACGTCCTCAAAGCTAACACCGCCCATTACCTTCAGGATATATTTACAGACGGACAGTCATACCGAGGCCCGCTCAGCAACAAAGCGCCAGTATGGTGCTCATCTCCACTATGCCCCCTTGTGGATAAAGGTAGAAGTATAATCAATCAACAAGATGGTACACACATCAACTGTGCTAAATAGGTTATTGTGGAGCTACAATAAGATAAAACAGTGCACATCAATTGCTACACTACATGTCCAAAAGTAGGTGGACACCTACTCGTTGAACATCTCATTCCAAAATCATGGGCTTTAATATGGAGTTGGTCCCCGTTTGCTGCTATAACAGCCTCCACTCTTCTGGGAAGGCTTTCCACTAGATGTTGGAACATTGCTGAGGGGACTTGCTTCCATTCAGCCACAAGAGCATTAGTGAGGTGAGGGCACTGATGTCAAATCAAATAAAATTTTATTGGTCACATACACATGGTTAGCAGATGTTAATGCGAGTGTAGCGAAATGCTTGTGCTCCTAGTTCCGACAATCTAACAAGTAATCAACAAAAATTCACAACAACTATCATATATACACAAATGTGAAGGGATGAATAAGAATATGTACATATAAATATATGGATGAGCGATGGCCGTGCGGCATAGGCAAGATGCAGTAGATGGTATAGAATACAGGATATACCTTATGAGATGAGTAATGTAGGATATGTAAACATTATTAAAGTGGTGTTATTTAAAGTGACTAGTGATACCATTATTAAGTCCATTTATTAAAGTGGCCAGAGATTTGAGTCAGTATGTTGGCAGCAGCCTCTCTATGTCAGTGATGGCTGTTTAACAGTCTGATGGCCTTGAGATATAAGCTGTTTTTCAGTCTCTCAGTCCCAGCTTTGATGCACATGTACTGACCTCGCCTTCTGGATGCTAGCGGGGTGAACAGGCAGTGGCTTGGGTGGTTGTTGTCCTTGATGATCTTTTTGGCCTTCCTGTGACATCGGGTGCTGTAGGTGTCCTGGAGGGCAGGTAGTTTTCCCCCGGTGATGCGTTGTGCTGACCTCACTACCCTCTGGAGAGCCTTCCGGTTATGGGCGGAGCAGCTGCTGTACCAGGTGGTGATACAGCCCGACAGGATGCTCTCGATTGTGCATCTGTAAAAGTTTGTGAGTGTTTTTGGTGACAAGCAGAATTTCTTCAGCCTCCTGAGGTTGAAGAGGCGCTGCTGCGCCTTCTTCACCACGCTGTCTGTGTAGGTGGACCATTTCAGTTTGTCCGTGATGTGTACGCCGAGGAACTTCAAACTTTCCACCTTCTCCACTACTGTCCAGTTGAAGCAGATGTGGGGATGCTCCCTTTGCTGTTTCCTGAAGTCCACGATCATCTCCTTTGTTTTGTTGACATTGAGTGAGAGGTTATTTTCCTGACACCACACTCCGAGGGCCCTCACCTCCTCCCTGTAGGCTTCTCGTCATTGTTGGTAATCAAGCCTACCACTGTAGTGTCGTCTGCAAACTTGATGATTGAGTTGGAAGCGTGCATGGCCACGCAGTCATGGGGAACAGGGGTGGAGATGTTGTTTCCTACCTTCACCATCTGGGGGCGGCCTGTCAGAAAGTCCAGGACCCAGTTGCACAGGGTGGGGTCGAGACCCAGGGTCTCGAGCTTAATGACGAGTTTGGAGGGTACTATGGTGAAAAATGCTGAACTGTAGTCAATGAACAGCATTCTTACATACGTATTCCTCTTGTCCAGATGGATTAGGGCAGTGTGCAGTGTGATGGCGATTGCATTGTCAGTGGACCTATTGGGGCGGTAAGAAAATTGGAGTGGGTCTAGGGTGTCAGGTAGGATGGAGGTGATATGATCCTTGACTAGTCTCTCAAAGCACTTCATGATGACAGAAGTGAGTGCAATGGAGCGATAGTCATTTAGTTCAGTTACCTTAGCTTTCTTGGGAACAGGAACAATGGTGGCCCTCTTGAAGCATGTGGGGACAGCAGACTGGGATAGGGATTGATTGAATATGTCCGTAAACACACCAGCCAGCTGGTCTATGCATGTTCTGAGGACGCGACTAGGGATGCCGTCTGGGCCGGCAGCCTTGCAAGGGTTAACGCGTTTAAATGTTTTACTCACGTTAGCCACGAAGAAGGAGAGCCCACAGGCTTTGGTAGCGGGCCGTGTCAGTGGCACTGTATTGTCTGTCCTCAAAGCGAGCAAAGAAGTTGTTTAATTTGTCTGGGAACAAGACGTCGATGTCCGCGACAGGGCTGGTTTTCTTTTTGTAATCCATTATTGACTGAAGACCCTGCCACATACGTCTTGTATTTGAGCCGTTGAATTGCGACTCTACTTTGTCTCTGTATGGACCTCGCATGGGCGATTAGACCAGGCCCACAGTCCGTGTTCCAATTCATCCCAAAGGTGTACAGTGGGGTTGAGGTCACGGCTCCTGTGCAGGCCAGTCAAGTTCTTCCACACCGATCTCGACAAACCATTTCTGTATGGACCTCGCTTTGTGCATAGGAGCATTGTCATGCTGAAACAGGAAAGGGTTGTATTGGATTTGCCCCAAACATAATATTTTGTAATCAGGATAAAAAGTGAATTGCTTTACCACATTTTTTGCAGTATTAATGCTTTGTTGCAAACAGGATGTATGTTTTAGAATATTTTTTATACTGTACAGGCTTCTCTCTTTTCCTAGTTAGGTTAGTATTCTGGAGTAACTACAATGTTGTTGATCCATCCTCCGTTTTCTCCTATCACAGCATTTAACTCTGTAACTGTTTTAAAGTGAACATTGGCTTCATGGTGAAATCCCTGAGCGGTTTCCTTCCTCTCTGGCAACTGAGTTAGGAAGGATGCCTGTATCTTTGTAGTGACTGGGTGTATTGATACACAATCCAAAGTGTAATTAATCATTTCACCACGCTCAAAGGGATAATCAATGTCTGCTTTTTTACATTTTTACCCATCTACCAATAGGTCCCCTTCTTTGCAAGGCATTGGAAAACCTCCCTGGTCTTTGTGGTTGTATCTGTTTCATAGGTTCTTTATTAAAGGGTAAAAGCTAACTTACCAACATTTCTTTAAATTGATATATATCATTTTGAATTAAACTCTTAATTTACAGATTTTTTCAACAAAAATAAGGTTGAAACAAGGTTGAAACAAGGTTTAACTAAACATGCTGTAGAGGTGAATGACACTGGTAGCCATTGCATTGGTCATTGATTGGCAGTGCACGGTTCTCTATCCCCTGGGTCCTCTCAGTCACACACCCAGAGAGACCCAGAGAGACTGACAGCATGAGGCTCGGGCTGATACTCCTGCTATCCAGGCTAGCTACTAAGTTTGCTGCAGAGGGTAAGTATACCATAAAAATATATATAATCTAGGTTGATTTGTGTAACGCCCTGGCCATAGAGAGGGGTTTTTTGTTCTTTATTTTGGTTAGGCCAGGGTGTTACATTGGGTGGGCGTTCTATGTTCCTTTTTCTATGTTTTTGTATTTCTTTGTTTTGGGCCGAGTAGGGTTCCTAATCAGAGGCAGCTGTCTATCGTTGTCTCTGATTAGGAATCATACTTAGGCAGCCTGTTTTCCTTTGGGGTTTTGTGGGTAGTTGTTTCTGTTGTGTGGTTTGCACCGACAGAACTGTTGGCGTTTGTTTGTGTCTTATGTTCAAGTGTTTTGTATTATTAAAATTCAATATGAACACTCACCACGCTGCATCTTGGTCCCCTCTTCCAGACGATCGTTACAATTTGAAAATGTAGTGGTGACATTTTGGTTGAAGTTTGACTGAGTTGTTACTGGTGAAAGAGAACAGGATTTGGAAACTCAGTTAGAAACAGTATATTGGAGTTGGTGGAAGTATTCCAGAAATGTTTGCTGTTCCATGGTCATTTCTAAGTGCTGTCCTTGTGTGTCAGAGTCATACGTGGACCGCTGGGAGAATGGCTTCGACTCCAAAAATAATTACCAGTGTGACACCATGTGTCGGTACTACAAGAGCTGCTGCTCAGACTACGAGACCGCATGTCGTATGAAAAGTAAGAAGAGAGTGTGTGTGTGTTTGTATATTGATTGTTACAAAAGTTACAGATTTCACTTTTAACAACCTCTAATGGTCATATTGAATAATGCACCACTGATTAACATGGTAATGAGTTGCATATGTTCAATATTCACATAATATGCAGGTAGGCTAGTGGTTAGAGCATTGGGCCAATAACTGAAAGGTTGCTGGATCGAATCCCCGAGCTGACAAGGTAAAAATCTGTCATTCTGCCCCTGAACAAGGCAATTACCCCACTGTTCACCGGTAGGCTGTCATTGTAAATAAGAATTTGCCTAGTTAAATAAAAAATGGGCTTATAATTTATTGGGTATTTCATCTAATGTGACCTCTGTTTCCTTTGTCAGTGGGCAAACGTACAAAATCAGCAGGGGATCAAATACTTTTTTCCCTCACTGTAGCTCTTTCTCAATGATCTTTTCTTGTGTCCTCACTTCCTATTTTTATTTATTCTCAAAACGCATTTGAGAAGATCTAAATCTCTTACCTGCGGAGCTTCTCATCCAATGCGTATTGAAGAAGTGAAGAAAGACGATATAAGGAATCATTAATGGCACAATGTTTACATTAAGAAAATGGCTGCTTAACAAACAAGAAGAGTTTTAAAGCTAGCCCCCACCATCTAATGCTATATCTCATGTCATTCTCTCTCCCTCAGTCCCCAACCACCACGGTGGGCATCGGTTCATCAACAAGGACTGGATCGGCATCAAGTCCCCAGTGGACGCTGTCTTGACAGGGAGACTCTACATAACCCCCAGGCCACTGGCCGCACCCCTACCCCCACCACCTTTACCCCCTTTACGGGACCGCAATGACGGGAGGCGCCAGCCATAGGACCAACAGTGCGGGCAGTATGGCCAACAATATGGCCAACAGGGTCAGCAAAATGGACAACAATATGGACAACAAGGGCTACAAAATGGACAGCAATATGGACAACAAGGGCAACAAAATGGACAGCAGTGGGACCAGCAGTGGGTCCGACGCAGAAATGGACACCAGTCTTACTGGGGTGCTGGGACGGTAATGGCTATGGGGCAGGCGCTCGCAGAGAAGGGGATGGATATGGGGAAAGGATTCGCTGAGAGGGGGATGGCTGTGGGGAAAGGATTCGCTGAGAGAGGGATGGATATGGGGAAAGGATTCGCTGAGAGGGGGATGGATATGGGGAAAGGATTCGCTGAGAGGGGGATGGATATGGGGAAAGGATTCGCTGAGAGGGGGATGAATATGGGGAAAGGATTCGCTGAGAGGGGGATGGCTGTGGGGAAAGGATTCGCTGAGAGAGGGATGGATATGGGGAAAGGATTCGCTGAGAGGGGGATGGATATGGGGAAAGGATTCGCTGAGAGAGGGATGGATATGGGGAAAGGATTCGCTGAGAGGGGGATGGCTGTGGGGAAAGGATTCGCTGAGAGGGGGATGGCTGTGGGGAAAGGATTCGCTGAGAGAGGGATGGATATGGGGAAAGGATTCGCTGAGAGGGGGATGGATATGGGGAAAGGATTCGCTGAGAGGGGGATGGATATGGGGAAAGGATTCGCTGAGAGGGGGATGAATATGGGGAAAGGATTCGCTGAGAGGGGGATGGCTGTGGGGAAAGGATTCGCTGAGAGAGGGATGGATATGGGGAAAGGATTCGCTGAGAGGGGGATGGATATGGGGAAAGGATTTGCAGAGAGGGGGATGGATATGGGGAAAGGATTCGCAGAGAGGGGGATGGATATGGGGAAAGGATTCGCAGAGAGGGGGATGGATATGGGGAAAGGATTCGCTGAGAGGGGGATGGATATGGGGAAAGGATTCGCAGAGAGGGGGATGGATATGGGGAAAGGATTCGCTGAGAGGGGGATGGATCTCGGTCGGAAGCTGGCGGAGGGTGGGACATGCGCCCGACGGATGACAGGGACGAAGACAGAGACAGGGATAGAAGGAGGGATAACCAGGACAGGAGAAGAGATGTATACAACTATGACTCCAGATACAACGCTGAGGGGAGGTGCCTACTGGGAGTTTGTCAACAAGGGCCAGCCAGTGCAGAGCGTCTACTTCTTCAAGGGAGGTAAGGAAAGATACTTTATTGTCCTTGTGCTTTTTTCTTTTTAACCTCCCATTAAACACACACCCTAAGGGGACAGAACAACTTGAAATCCACCAGATATATTCTCTGTATTTGTTTTCCAGATAAATACTACAGAGTGGATCTGAAGACCAAGAAAGTTGACCCAGCCAGTCCTCCTTACCCCAGGTCCATCAGCAAGTACTGTCTGAGCTGTCCTGAAAAACACCTGGGGGCCGAGAAGAAATAGTTTCACAACTGGATAAAGAAACGTATACAGTATTTAAAACGTGTACATCAAAGACTCAAATAGACAGTAATTTGAAGCTAAATAATTCGAACAATCACTTGACAAAAATGTTCTGTTGTGAGGACATTTCTGTTTGTACCTGGAATCTTTATATGTAATACTTTTACAATTAAACACAATGTAAAGGGTACACACATGTTATTAAGGGGATTGAAATGAATTGCCTGTAGCTCTTCCTATCCCTTATTGGATATCAATGAAAGCCCACCCACCTCTGTTCCCCGCCCCCAGTCTGACTGATTTGGGGCAAAGTTCAGCTGGTTGGTGTTTATCTGTCCTCTATTGAGTTTGACAGGGTTCCCATATAACAAATACTATAATATACTATGGTCTAAATACTGCAGTATTACTATATTTATATAATGTAGTGTTTTTGCAGTCTTTACTGTAGTATTCACTGTAGTGTTTACTGTAGTATACTGTAGTATTTACAGAATAGAATAAATACTGTACTGAAAGAAAACTGTAGTATATACTATAGTAATTCATGTAGTGTTTTTGCAGATTGTAATATACTGTAGTATTTACTGTAGTGTTTTTGCTGACTGTAGTATTTACTGTAGTGTTTTTGCGGACATTAGTGTAGTATTTCTTTTTGTGTGTAGTATTTACTATAGTGTTTTTGTTTTATCTTTGACATAGAAGTGTAGGCTTTCACAGTGTGTAATATAGTATTCTACAGTATACTAAAGAATTCTATAGTAAAATGTAGCAATCTCTCCTCTCTATTATCTGACCCAGTTCACCAGACGAGCCTTTAAAGGTTGGATTGACAGTGTGAAACAGAAACACTACTACCACCTAGTGAATGACAGGCTAGAAAGACATCAACAAACACAACTTTGGACTACCAGGTCTCCATTTCCTGACTGCAGCGCTTACAGTGGAGTATGATATGGAGCTGTTTTCGGCTGCGTAGAAGGACATGTTATGTGGGAGGCAAGCTTAACAGTGATCAAGAGGACAGAGGCTTAGCAAAACCTACAGATAGTAAATAGACTATGCCAGGTAGCAATAAGACACTGTTCTGCATTCTTTCACATGACAACTCAATTCCACTTGAATTTGACAGTGAACACGGTCCACACTTGTTGATTCCCTGCTGATTTAAAAAAAATAATTCAAACATTAGATTAAAGAAGATCAAGTAATCAATCATTCATTCAAACCCTGTCTGTCAACCCCTCCTTATATCATGTACAAGCAGAGGGGGAGTGGTCACCATAGAGATAAATATTGTATCTACAGTTATGTCTATGGTGGCTAATTTCCTTTTCTATGTAAATGCCCACACGTAACCAAAATGCTCTCAATTCTACCGTATTGTGAATGGCAGCTGACAGACACCATAATATACATACATCATATACATGGCAGGTATTCAACCAGGCATTGTGTTGTTTCACTCATTGTACATCCCAAATGGCACCCTATTTTGTTTATAGTGTACTACTTTTGATCAGGGCCAGAATTAAAGGAGTAGGTTGCCATTTGTGGCACAGCCTCAGTGTTCCAGTGAATAATATATATCACAGACAGGTGATGGTTTGGAAAGGGTTGGTGCTGCCAGTGCCAAGCGTTTTAAATGGTTCAAGCTGGCTCAACAGAGCAATGTTCACCTAGTATTTGTATTTGTATTTATTATGGATCCCCATTATTTTCTGCCAAGGTAGCAGCTACTCTTCCTGGGGTCAGGCAACATTAAGGCAGTTATATAATTTTAAAAACATTACAATACCTTCATAACAGATTTCACAACACACTAAGTGTGTGCCCTCAGGCCCCTACTCCACTACCACATATCTACAAAACAAAATCCATGTGTACGTGTGTATAGTGCGTATGTTATCATGTGTGTATGCATGTGTCTGCGCCTATGTTTGTGTTGCTTCACAGTCCCTGCTGTTTCATAAGGTGTATTTTTATCTGTTTTTTTTTTATCTGATTCTACTGCTTGCATCAGTTACCTGATGTGGAATAGAGTTCCACGTATTCATGGCTCTATGTAGTACTGTGCGCCTCCCATAGTCTGTTCTGGACTTGGGGACTGTGAAGAAACCTCTGATGGCATGTCTTGTGAGGTATGCATGGGTGTCTAGCTGTGTGCTAATCGTTTAAACAGACAGCTCGGTGCTTTGAACATGTCAATACCTCTCACAAATACAAGTAGTGATGAAGTCAACCACTCCTCCACTTTGAGCCAGGAGAGATTGACATATATACGGTTGAAGTCGGAAGTTTACATACACTTAGGTTGGAGTCACTAAAACTCGTTTTTAAACCACTCCACAAATTTCTTGTTAACAAACTATAGTTTTGGAAAGACGGTTAGGACATCTACTTTGTGCATGAGACAAGTCATTTTTCCAACAATTGTTTACAGACAGATTATTTCACTTAAAATTCACTGTATCACAATTCCAGTGGGTCAGACGTTTACATACACTAAGATGACTGTGCCTTTAAATAGCTTGGAAAATTCCAGAAAATTATGTAATGGTTTTAGAAGCTTCTGATAGGCTAATTGACATCATTTGAGTCAATTGGAGGTGTACCTGTGGATGTATTTCAAGGCCTACCTTCAAACTCAGTGCCTCTTTGCTTGACATCATGGGAAAATCAAAAGAAATCAGCCAAGGCCTCAGGAAAAAATTGTAGACCTCCACAAGTCTGGTTCATCCTTGGGAGCAATTTCCAAACGCCTGAAGGTACCACGTTCATCTGTACAAACAGTAGTACGCAAGTGTAAACACCATGGGACCATGCAGCCGTCATACCGCTCAGGAAGGAGACGCGTTCTGTCTCCTAAAGATGAACGTACTTTAGTGCGAAAAGTGCAAATCAATCCCAGAACAACAGCAAAGTACCGTGTGAAGATGCTGGAGGAAACAGGTACAAAAGTATCTATATCCACAGTAAAACGAGTCCTATCTCAACATAACCTGAAAGGCCACTCAGCAAGGAAGAAGCCACTGCTCCAAAACCGCCATAAAAAGCCAGACTATGGTTTGCAACTGCACATGGGGAAAAATATCATACTTTTTGGAGAAATGTCCTCTGGTCTGATGAAACAAAAATAGAACTGTATGGCCATAATGACCATCGATATGTTTGGAGGAAAAAGGGGGAGGCTTGCAAGCTGAAGAACACCATCCCAACCGTGAAGCACGGGGGTGGCAGTATCATGTTGTGGGGGTGCTTTGCTGCAGGAGGGACTGGTGCACTTCACAAAATAGATGGCATCATGAGGCAGGAAAATTATGTGGATTTATTGAAGCAACATCACAAGACATCAGTCAGGAAGTTAAAGCTTGGTCGCAAATGGGTCTTCAAAATGGACAAATGACCCCAAGCATACTTCCAAAGTTTTTACAAAATGGCTTAAGGACAACAAAGTCAAGGTATTGGAGTGGCCATCACAAAGCCCTGACTTCAGTCCCATAGAAAATTTGTGGGCAGAACTGAAAAAGCGTGTGCGAGCAAGGAGGCCTACAAACCTGACTCAGTTACACCAGCTCTGTCAGGAGGAATGGGCCAAAATTCACCCAACTTATTGTGGGAAGCTTGTGGAAGGCTACCCGAAATGTTTGACCCAAGTTAAACAATTTAAAGGCAATGCTACCAAATACTAATTGAGTGTATGTAAACTTCTGACCCACTGGGAATGTGATGAAAGAAATAAAAGCTGAAATAAGTCATTCTCTCTACTATTATTCTGACATTTCACATTCTTAAAATAAAGTGGTGATCCTAACTGACCTAAGACAGGGACATTTTACTAGGATTAAATTTCAGGAATTGGGAAAAACTGAGTTTACAAGTATTTGGCTAAGGTGTATTGTGAACTTCCGACCTTAACTGTATTATCAATGTTTGCTCTCTGTGTACATCCAAGGGCGAGAGCCAATTGCAATTTTCATAAGTCCCTCTTTGGGGCACATGACCACACGACTGAACAGTTTTCAGGTGAGACAAAAGTAAAGCCTGTAGGACCTGCCTTGTTGATAGTGCTGTTAAGAAGTTAGAGCAGTGCTTTATTATGGACAGACTTCTCCCCATCTTAGCTACTGTTGTATCAATATGTTTTGACCATGACAGTTTACAATCCAGGGTTACTCCAAGCAGCATAGTCACCTCAACTTGCTCAATTTCCACATTATTTATTACAAGATTTAGTTGAGGTTTAGGGTTTAGTGAATGGTTTGACACACTGGATTTACTCAAAGCCAGTGGCATGTCGTTAGTAAAGATTGAAAAAGGTTAGGGCCTAGACAGCTGCCCTGGGGAATTCCTGATTCTACCTTTACTAAGGGTTGGTAACAATCGGATTGTTCGGCTATTTGAGCCAGTTAAGGGAGCGTTACTATTCTTAGGTAGTGGAATTACTTTTGCTTCCCTCCAGGCCTGAGGGGACACACTTTCTAGTAGTCTTAAATTGAAGTTAAGGCAAATAGGAGTGGCTATTATCCTCAGTAATTTTCCATTAAAGTTGTCAGACCCCGGTTGCTTGTCATTGTTGATAGACAACAATAATTTTTTCACCTCTTCCACACTGACTTTACAGAACTCAAAATTACAATTCTTGTCTTTCTTAATTACTTTGATGTGAAGTGTCAGCGCTTGTTGCTGGCATGTCATGCCTAAGTTTGCTAATCTTGCCAATGAAAAAAATCATTAAAGTAGTTGGCAATATCAATCGGTTTTGTGATGAATGAGCCATCTGATTCAATGAATGATGGAGCTGAGTTTGCCTTTTTTCCCAAAATGTAATTGAAAGTGCTCCAAAGCTTTTTACTGTCATTCTTTATGTCATTTATCTTTGTTCCATAGTGTAGTTTCTTCTTCTTTTTATTCAGTTTAGTCACATGATTTCTCAATTTGCAGTAAATTTGCCAATCGGTTGTTCAGCCAGACTTATTTGCCATTCCTTAGGCCTCATCCCTCTCAACCATACAATTTTTCAATTCCTCATCAATTCATGTGGATTTAACAGGTTTGTTAAATCCATGCTTATTAGTAACTCGCTTCATAAGTGCATGCTTATTAGTTACTTGGATAAGCAATTTCAAGTGCAACGTCTCATTACACACCACAGACCAACAAATATTCTTTACATCAACAACATAGGAATCACTACAAAACTTATAGTATGACCTCTTATACACTTTCCTAGATAAGGCTACTATACTGTGATCACTACATCCGATGGATATGGATACTGCTTTCAAGCACATTTCTGCAGCATTAGTAGAGATTTGATCAATACATGTTGATGATTTCATTCCGGTGCTGTTTGTAACTACCCGAGTACTGTAGGTTGACTGATAACCTGAACCAGGTTGCAGGCACTGGTTACAGTTTGAAGGTTTTTCTTGAGTGGGCAGCTTGATGAAAGCCAGTCAATATTTAAATCACCCAGAAAATATACCTCTCTGTTGATATCACACACACTATCAAGAATTTCACACATTATCCAGATACTGACTGCTAGCAATTGGTGGTCTATAACAGCTTCCCACAATAATGGGCTTTAGGTGAGGCATAATAACCTGAAGCCATATTACTTCAACAGTATTTAACATGAGATCCTCTCTAATCTTTACAGGAATGTGGTTCTGAATATAAACAGCAACACCTCCACCACTGGCATTTCTGTATATGTTATAACCTTGTATTGCTACCACTGTATCATAAAGGTTATAGTCTAAGTGAGTTTCAGAGATAGTCAAAATATGAATGTCATCTGTTACTCGCAAGTTATTAATTTAATGAACCTTGTTTCATTTGTTAACTTGGGTTATTTTGAGCACTTTTCTGGGATGCTTGCTTGTTTTCATTGCTTTACTGGGAAGCTTAGCAGAAGTAGATATTCTCATGTTATTTATGTTAGTGCAGAGTGAGCTGCACACAGTGGACTTCCTACTAGGGCACACGGCCTCAGTGCTAACAGCATAAATATGGTTCATAAGCACACAATTGCTGCATAGAATAGCTGTAGGATCAGCAGAGGCATTCAGGGCAGTTAGAGGGACATAAATTAAGTTACTTACATTGTGTCTTCCAATGCCCCTGGTATAATGTACATTTGCTAAAGCATTATGATGACTCAGTGACACAATGGTAGGGACTAACTAAGCTGGGCTTGAGACCCAGCCTTAAAATTATGTGAAAGGATCCAGGAACCCAAATCATTTGGGTGGATCCCATCCTCCTTTTGTTTCCAAAAGGTATCGAAATTGTCAAAAAAAGTTACACCCATTGGCTTGCAATAATCACGTAGCCAGTTTTGAAGAGAAAGAATCCTGCTAAAGCGTTCAATGCCATGATTCAGATAGGGCACAGGGCCAGATATGATGGGTATTTTATGTGTCTAGCAGAGAGTCAATCAGCTCTTTAAAATCCAGTTTCAACTGTTCAGAGCTGCCCTTCATAATGTCATTAAAATCCACATAGACTACGACAGAATCGATGTCCATGTCCTGACGTAGTACATTAGGGAGAAGCTTAGTAATGTAATTTACTGAAACTCTGGGATAGGACATTGTTTTTGTACCAGGAACAGTTCTTACCATGGAGCTGCCCAAAATCCTTGCTGGCGAGAAGGACGAGGAAATACGCCCCCTCCCACGCTTCACAGGCATGCAGGCCTCCGACAGATGGAGAAGTCTTGCTCGATCCAGAGCAGGGATGGAAGGTTGCCGAAAGTTGACTTCGAAATCGTAGCGGAAGGAGTAGTAGGCACAGCAGCCGCAGACGCAGATACCCCCAGCGACGAAGGTGCAGGAAGATCAGGCTCCAGCACAGATACCCCCAGCGACGAAGGTGCAGGAAGATCAGGCTCCAGACGCAGATACCCCCAGCGACGAAGGTGCAGGAAGATCAGGCTCCAGACGCAGATACCCCCAGCGACGAAGGTGCAGGAAGATCAGGCTCCAGCTCAGATACCCCCAGCGACGAAGGTGCAGGAAGATCAGGCTCCAGACGCAGATACCCCTAGCGACGAAGGTGCAGGAAGATCAGGCTCCAGCTCAGATACCCCCAGCGACGAAGGTGCAGGAAGATCAGGCTCCAGACGCAGATACCCCCAGCGACGAAGGTGCAGGAAGATCAGGCTCCAGGGCGGCGAAACTATTAGTTGTTGGTATCCGCTCCGGGCCTCTCGTAGGGAGTGTAGATTGCATTGCGGGAGGCCTCTGTCTTCGGCTTCCACAGCTCATGACATGTGACCATTGTTGATTGCCATGCTCCTCTTGCTGTGCTCCTTCGACTCCGGCCATTTGGATAACGACAAACTACAAGATAGAGATGCATCCAACATGGGCGAGCGCCGTGCAGCACCGGCGTAGAAATGGTAAACATTCGATTCTGCATTTTCCCCAGTATCTTACGTAGGCTGGCTACCTGAGTGATGAAGGAAGCCACCTCAAGCCTATAATCCCCGGCAAGCAAACAATTGTCACATTGGAACTCTGTGTGATCCAGTTTGTCCTGAAACAAAGCGTAGTAGATACAGCTCCTACAGCGCTGGAACCATTCATTTACTTCTCCAGACAAAGAGGGCTTCATTGTAAAACTCATCTGGGACAAACTTTGTTAGCTTGATGGCTAACGTTAGCAGCTTAGCCTAGTGATGACAGACAAGCCAAAGTGAACAAAGTGCACAGATGGGAGCATGCATTTTTTGTTTTAATTTGCATAGTTGTTTCACACATGGCAGTTACAGTGTCGATTACTATTTGGTAAGGCGATTTCAACATTATCCTATTGTTGTATGATATACATACATACAGTACATATTGTAAAGAACCATAATGTACATATTGTAATTCATAAAATGGTAAACTCAATATTGTAAAGTTAGTTAATGTCAGACTCAACTGTTAACTTAAGTACATTAAGCTAGTTTCCAAATTCCTCATTCATTGGTAGTCAAACTACATACTAAATTGTGAGAGGAGACAGAGCAGCACAGTCATTAGCATCTGAAGTTAGGAATGCATAATCATCACGTTCTCATATAGGTTAGCTCCATTGTCCACACTGGCCACCACTCCGTCATTGGCGACTTCACTCAGACTAACAGCGTCGGTTACAACTCCAGCTGGCCCGACTGTTAGATATCCACTGTCAGTCTCAGTCTGCATCCCAGGGTCACCGATCTCTCCTCTCACCGCTGACCTTTCACCCCTGACTTCTAACCCAGCGACCTCTGGCACGCTTTTCAAAATGGAGGACATGGGCCTCGTAGGCGTAATAGTGGCATTGGCGCCCTCAGGTGGGGGGTGAGTGTTAGTGCCATCATCAGTGCTTCCCATGACAGCAGGCGAGCTGTGGTGAACGTGCTGTTTCCTCCTACTGGGTTTCCTCATAGGTACGCCTTCCCCTACAGGACCCTCCACCCCCAAGGGTGGGGGACGCCCCTGCTCCCACACACTGGCCCTGGCCCCCAGCTTCCTCCTGGGTGGCTTGGTGATCCCCTCCGCCCCCGGGATCTTACCCTTGGACCTAGTTCCCCCCTCCTGGTCTTTATGTCTCTGGAGGCTGCTTAGCCTGCGTAGCATGGCCTGTACCGGGCCATCCGAGCTGGGGAGCTCTAGTTTAGACAGGGGCCTCCCCACCCCCGCCTTCCCCACTGTCACATACACTGTGGTCACCTTGTCCATCCCTTTATCTATCTCTGCCTTCTGGTCATCGGATGTGGACCCTGGTGCTTGCCCACCCTTTCTGTTAACAGCGGCATTGGATATGGTGCGTCTTCTTCCTACTACTGCTCCAGGCACCTGCAGAGTAGACATGGCTTGGGACGGGGTGGCAGGGTACCTGTCCACATCGGGGTCCCCTGCTTCACCACTGGATCCTAGTTCTTCCAATGGTCCAGTCCCACCTCCACATCCATCCACACCCCCCTCACCTGTCTCTTCCCCCTCTGAGGCCTTCCCTCCATGGGCTTGGAGGGCTGACAGCATCAGGACCCCCCAGGGGGACTTAGGTTTGGTGCGGGGGGCCCCGGGAGTCAGGTCCTGGGCAGAGCCTCGGCGCTCCTTGGGGCTGAACCTGGGATGAGGTGAGATTGAACTTTATTAATCCCCAAGAGGAAATTAATTTGACAAACTCTCAACATTAAAAACAATCACAAGACAATTGCGATGACTATAACTTTGCAGAGACAAGTTAAAAAGAGAATTGAAGTGCCACGTAGTGTCGCGTGGTGTGTGTAGTGTCCAATGTCCTGGTGTTACCTGGTGCCTTCGGCGAAGGAGACGGAGGGGCGTTTGGACTTGGCGTTGCTGGAGGTGCGGGGGATGCCAAAGGGGAGGGACATGTCTTCTGCACTAACGCTGAAGGCAGAGGGGTCGGGGAACATGTTACACTTAGAACTCATCTCATGCTGGAACTCCTGGAACTCACCGCCCGCCACTGCGGGGATGTCTGAGGGAGGAAGAGTGGGGTTAAGGGAGGGACAGGGAGAGAGTGAAAATAGGGAGTCAACGAAGCACAAAGGGTTGAACACACACACACACACACACACACACACACAAACACACTGATTACCTTCTCTGGGGGGGACACAGTAGAGAGCCTCTCCGGTCTCCTCATCACTGTCGAAGGAGGATCCATCCGTCACCCAGCCTGAGGAGGGAGGCTCTATGAAACTGTGGTTGAACGTCAGCTCAGGGTCGTGGTGGGACACTGGAGAGAGAAGTGCTTATTATTATTATTGTCATAATATTGTAATAAGTATAGCATGCACACCTCTCATGTTTCCAAGTGCATGGAGAAAAACCTTGAGAGCATCCAACAAGTACTGGAGTTTCTTCCTTACATACAGTACCAGTCAAAAGTTTGGACACACCTACTCATTTAAGGGTTTTTCTTTATTTTTACTATTTTCTAAATTGTAGAATAATAGTGAAGACATTCAACTGTGAAATAACACATTTGGAATCATGTAGTAACCAAAAAAAGTGTTAAACAACTATATTTTAGATTCTTCAAAGGGGATAGGTACTCCACAGGGGATAGGTACTCCACAGGGGATAGGTACTCCACAGGGGATAGGTACTCCACAGGGGATAGGTACTCCACAGGGGATAGGCACTGTAAATCCAATTAGTACACACCTGGGCCCATTAATTGCTTTGTGTCTTCCTCAATATAGGTGTGCCAGGACAGGAGCTGGGGGAGGAGAAACTTGTGAGGACGTCAGATTTTCCTACCTCAGAGAAAGCTTTGTTTACTAGGGCACCTTGTCTCTCTGTTAACCAAGGCAGGCTATAGGTAGAGAGAAGCGTTCCTCCGGTAACTATTATGTGTAGAAGATCGTCTAAAGACAGGAGTAACCGTTTGTTGTTTTGCATTCCCTTTTTGGCCACAGCCTTTTGGTCAACTGTTTAGTTTATGTTTATTTGTTTTGTTACGCTGGTGACAGCGTTGGACGTTACCCTCTACTGGAATTATTTTGTTGGGTGACAGAAAACCTGTTTAGTAAACAATCACAAGAAAATGAATCACAACCACTGCCTCTGGTCTGTTCATGTTTTGCCTCCCGCCTGTGTTAGGGTGTTTTGGACAAGCTGATCCATTCACAGTAGCCACCCTTTGCCTTGATGACAGCTTTGCACACTCTTGGCATTCTCTCAACCAGCTTCACCTGGAATGCTTTTCCAACAGTCTTGAAGGCGTTCCCACATATGCTGAGCACTTGTTGGCTGCTTGTCCTTCAATGTGCGGTCCAACTCATCCCAAACCATTGGGTTGAGGTTGGGTGATTGTGGAGGCCTGGTCATCTGATGCAGCCCTCCACCACTCTCCTTCTTGGTCAAATAACCCTTACACAGCCTGGAGGTGTGTTGGGTCATTGTCCTGTTGAAAAACAAATGATAGCCCCACTAAGCACAAACCAGATGGGATGGCGTATCACTGCAGAATGCTGTGGTAGCCATGCTGGTTAAGTGTGCCTTGAATTCTAAATAAATCACTGACAGTGTCACCAGCAAAGGACCGGTGGGAACCACACACGCGGAGATCATCCGTTCACCTACTCTGTGTCACAAAGACATAGCGGTTGGAACCAAAAATCTCAAATTTGGACTCATCAGACCAAAGGACAGATTTCCACCAGTCTAATGTCCATTGCTCGTGTTTCTTGGCCCAAGCAAGTCTTCTTTTTATTGGTGTCCTTTAGTAGTGGTTTCTTCGCAGCAATTCGATCAGGAAGGCCTGATTCACACAGTCTCCTCTGAACAGTTGATGTTGAGATGTGTCTGTTACTTGAACTCTGTGACGAATTTATTTGGGCTGCAATTTCTAAGGCTGGTAACTCTAATGAACTTATCCTCTGCAGCAGAGGTTCTTCCTTTCCTGTGGCAGTCCTCATGAGAGCCAGTTTCATCATAGTGCTTGATGGTTTTTGCGACCGCTCTTGAATACATTTTCTGGATTGACTGACCTTCATGTCTTATAAGGTAATGACGGAATGTCATTTCTCTTTGCTTATTTGCACTGTTCTTGCCATAATATCGACTTGATCTTTTACCAAATAGGGCTATCTTCTGTATACCACCCCTGCCTTGTCACAACACACCTGATTGGCTGAAACGCATTAAGAAGGAAAGAAATTAACTTTTAACAAGGCACACCTGTTAATTGAAATGCATTCCAGGTGATTACCTCATGAAGCTGGTTGAGAAAATGCCAAGAGTGTGCAAAGCTGTCATCAAGGAAAAGGGTGGCTACTTTTAAGAATTTCAAATATAAAATGTATTTGTTTAACACTTTTTTGGTTAGTACATGGTTCCATATGTTATTTCATAGTTTTGATGTCTTCACTATTATTCTACAATGTAGAAAATAGTGAAAATGAAGAAAAACCCTTGAATGAGTAGGTGTGTCCAAACTTTGAATGGTACCGTACATACAGACACATGATATGATCTCTAGTGTGATATTGGACTGACCTGTGACTCTGGGTAGCCCAGAGGACCAGACAGAGATACAGGGTACAGCAGAGCTCACGTTGGCCAGGACGTTAAACACATGATGCTTCATACGGACAGAGGTACCACCGTCACCCACTGCTACCCTGTAGGACCACAGCAAGGTCAGAGGAACACACACACACCTGCATTTGCCATCAGAATCATACACACACACACACACACACACCTGTCTTTGCCATCAGAATCATACACACACACACACACACACACACACACACCTGTCTTTGCCATCAGAATCATACACACACACACACACCTGTCTTTGCCATCAGAATCATACACACACACACACCTGTCTTTGCCATCAGAATCACACACACACACACACACACACACACACACACACACACACACACACACACACACACACACACACACACACACACACACACACACACACACACACACACACACACACACCTGTCTTTGCCATCAGAATCATACACACACACACACCTGTCTTTGCCATCAGAATCATACACACACACACACACACACACCTGTCTTTGCCATCAGAATCTTACACACACACACACCTGTCTTTGCCGTCAGTAGGTCCTCCACAGCAGCAGCAGCAGCAGACCAGACCCAACAGCACCAAGATCAGAGGGACCAGGAGACCAGCGATCAGAGCCCTGTGACCACCTGACACCACACACACCCACACATAAACAAATGTGATTCAACCTCACATATTCCTTCTTGAGGAGAAAAAATATTTGAATCCATAGACCCATCTACTTTTACTTATCATTTACTACACATGAATAACCAACTAGAACTGTATCCAATAGGAGTAGTGCATACTGTATGGACACGCCCCTGTTGCTGGGTGACAGGCGGTGCCCTCTTCACAGTCACAGACAGAGGAACAGTTAAAGCCATACAGCTGGTCTGGACAGGTGATGTTACAACTGGGGACACAACAGAGAGAAACCTGTTAGTGACAGCCAGATACACAAACAGCAAGATGTCTAAATCAGACACTATTGTATTAGAGACACCTATTTATTTGAACCATTGTTCACATCAGTGATTACTTCAAGGAAGGGACAAAAGGAAAGATGCATTTTAAGAGTATTCGAACAGAACCTCTGTCTGCTTTCTCCATACTCTCACCTCTGTCCCTGGAACCCGGGCCCACAGACACAACTTCCTGTCACGTGATCACAGTGGCCATGGAAACAGGGGCTGCACAGGAAGCGGCAGGTATCCCCGAATGTTCTGTTAGAGCATGGCTTGTCACACCTGCAGACAAACAGTGGCCCAGGTAACAGACGGACAACAAAACTGTCAGAAATGGAAGAAAACGCTGAACCTCTTCGGTATCATTGACACTGTCATGTCTGGGAATTACTGTTAAAGGTCTCAGATACATTTCACTGGTAGTTAGTCATCAAACACACACACACCTGGATCCGGTCCATCCTGGATCACATTGTGAACACGCCCCCGTCCTGGGGTCACATGGTTCACCGTTCCTGCAGCGTGGGCACGCCTCCTGGCAGTGGTTTCCATGGTAACCCCGACTGCACGGCCGGTCACAGCGTGTGCCGTTCCACCCAGGCTCACAGGCCGTACAGACACCGTCAACCACAGAGCACGACTGGCCTCGTTTACAGTGGCCACAGCTACACAGGAGAGAAGGAGAGAGAGACATCCATGGAACAGTCCAACTGAATACATACTGTAGCCATTTCAGGATAGACACAGGTACAAACCTACATAAAGTGCTCAGAAGTCGCCCGAACCATCAATCATCCATATTGATCAACAGCACAATGACAAGGCAGTACCATCCCAATCATGTAATCCAAAGCACCACTGCAATATCCATATACACTCACTTACCTCAGTTTACACCAGCTGCCATACTCCCCGGGTCCACACGGTTCATTACAGACGGCTCCCTTGTACCCAGGCTGACATACACACTCCCCGCTGACGGCATTACACTCGCTGTGCTTCAGGTCACAGTTACAGTGGCGCTCACACGTCTGACCCCACCACCCATTCTGGCACTCGCACGCCCCCGTCTTCTGTTGGCACGACGATATGTAGCAGCTACAGCGAAGGCTGCACTTCTGACCCCAGTACCCTGGGGCACACTGACACCTGCCAACCAACGTTTTTTAACAAAACATATATTTCTATTGTGTTTTAGCGATTGTGTTGAAAAATATGGTGTGTGACACTGCCCTTTTAATTTGTAAATTGCAGGCTAAATTGCATCAAGAAATGAATATCTAAGCTAACTAATGCCTTCCACTGTAAATCAAGTCATTCTCTCTCACCTGCCGGTCAGTGGGTCGCAGGTGGAGGTGCCTGGGTAGCACTGGCACTGCTTGGTACAGGTGGGCGTCCACCAGCCCTCATCGCAGGTGCAGTTGCCGTGCACAGGGTGACAGTGCCCGTGGCGGCCACATCTGCAGGCGTTCTGGCAGAGTGGCCCCCAGCGGTTGGGGAGGCATGTGCACTCGCCCGTGACTGGGTTACAGCGCCCGTGAGGGTGGCACTTGCACAGCTCACGGCAGTCCGGTGCCCAGAACTCTGGAGGGCAGCCTGTAGAGGGAGACAGGTTGTAATACTTCAGTAGTTTCCACTTAATTACAATGTTCTTACCCTTTTATTCCTGGATGTAAAGTGCTACCAAAGTTACTATATTAACTCTTGTTGTGTTAAAAATATATTGTTTGAGTGACATAGCCTATGTAACTTAAACGTCAGAGTTGGTTTGACTTACGTGTCTTGCAGTTGGCTCCATAGTAGCCAGGTCGACAGCGACAGACGCCTGGGTATACACACACCTCATCCTGCTGGCAGGCCCGCTCGCCATCACACACAGCTAAAGTCATAAACAACAGACACAGTACTGAATTATACAATACTACCTAAACAAGACGAAAAGCCTGTTCTTGTGTGCCCTGGACGGTTTTCCACAAGTTACTGTCTACGGGGTACTCACGTATAGTACACTCCTCTCCCCGTTGTCTCCATCCAGTACAACAGACAAGAGTGGAGGGATCCCTGTTAGAGAAGGGTAAACAAAATACATACCATAAAGCATAGTAGGAAGTTTCTTTATGGGTCACATTTCTTTTGACTGTTTTTTCATGAAATAATGGAAGATTACAATTATTAAGATTCTGAGAATGTTTCATAAAGCAAGGATATTACTGCTTGATAGAAAAGGCAGAAAATGAAAGAGAGAGATATAAGGTGTGAGAGTAAAATGTAGTTATCACCTGAGGTCCTGGCAGACATTTGTCCCCGAGGGAGCCAGTCTCTGAGGGGCGGAGAGGGAACAGCAGAGCAGTAATCCTAGACCCGTCAGAAACAGGCCCATGTCCACCCCACAACCAGGTCCGTACCAGCCCACAAAAGGTCTCAGACCGTCCAACTCACGCCTGTCCCAACACCAGAATCCTATCCCGGAAAAATCACTTTCTCCTTTTCTCCTCTTTCTCTCACTATTCTCTTCCCAAGTCCAGAAGAGGACAATGGAAATTGAAAGCACTCTCCTCTCTCTTTCTCGATTCTTTCTCTCTCTCTCTCCCCCAGTCACTCTCTCTCTTTACCTCTCTTTTTCCCCAGCCCAGCTCTGTGGTCTTAGAAGTCAGTCTTTCTCTTTTTTTTTCTCTCCCTCTGTCTTTCTGCCCAGCCTAGCTCTCGTCAATCATTAGTCTTGTAGTTGTAGGCCCAGTAATGCCTGACTGAGCGGTCCAAACCCGTCCGTTTCCTCTCCCTCTTTCCTGGGGAAGTTAGAGCCACTTCCTCCCATTCAATCTGCCTCAGTAAGGCTTTTTAAAGATATCACCACATACTGAGAGATTCTGGGAAGAGGTGAGCAGTGTGTTTTGCAAGTTTATTTGTGTACTGTACTTCTGTCTTCCACACAATAACTTCCTATAGCTCACAAACATACACATACACACACAAAAACTTGTAAAAAAGATCAGAAGTGGGATGTTCTCTTGGCAAATTGATGTATGTTGACAGTCCAACTCTCATTCTCCCACAATACACACTTCTGATTTAATGTCAGATATTTATTTAGTTTTTGTAGCACAAAAGCTTCTCCATTTAAAAACAGTCATGCTTACAAAAATGAAATGTACATACAGTGTTGCAGGAAAATATGTCATTCCACACTACCACCAGCAGCATTCATTTAGAATGTCAGAAAACCACATCAGAATCTGAGAGGTCTGAGTACAGATAAGATATGGTAGGGGGCAGCGGCAGCCATTGTTGTGTGTGTGTTTAAAGACATGGTGAGATGGTAGGAGCGTGAGAGCACACACACCATTTCCTTTCAAGGAAACACACACTTCCTCTGTACGTACAGCAACCAACGTACAGGTGCTGGTGCCACAGTGAACACACACACACAGACAGGACAGACAGGCAGGCACACACACCACACACACACACACACACACACACACACACACACACACACACACACACACACACACACACACACACTTGGCAGACACATACATAACAATCAACCCCAATGGCCAATTCATGGTCCTGGGGAAGACATGATTGAACTCATAATAAGACTATCAAATATGTGAGATGAGCTGATGGTTAAGAATATAAAGTATAATCAATAAATGACTGTTACTATGAGGCAATACATTCAGGGTCAGAATCAACACACAGTGTACTTTAGTGTAAAACGTTCCCTATAACACCATGTCCATGACAGAGAATTAGAATTACAGCAACCACAAGGCATGGCAACAACAACCACAGGAGGTAAAATGTTAAACACATGGAAGTCCACCATGGTTGTTAATAGTTAGGATGCCCTCTTGTGGCACAAATGTGTTCCTGCGATTACTAATGATTGCTGTGGTCAAAATACATTTTAAAATCTTTATTAAAATATCGCAATACAAATTTGCTTCAGAGATTCAACAGAGATTTTCCTCTTAATAATGTCCTGCATGGTTATTGTCAATGCAAAGTGTACAGTTGGCCATTTCACCACTCTGAACCTATTCCTGAGAGAAACAGAGGGAGAGAAGGAGAAAGGTATATAGAGCAAGGACGGGGTAGTAAAAAAGAAAGAGGGAAGGCATGAGAGAATGCTCTTCCTTTCTTAGGGCTGCTATGGAGACCTAACCAGTATAAAACATTCAGTAAAAACTGAACAGAATGGAGGACAAGTGTACTTGGACGGATGTTGAGGGTTGTCATGGTGATCGTTTGGGTTCCGTCTCCGCGGTGGTCTTGGTGTCGTCGATGATTTCCCAGGAAGAAGCAGCCTTGTTTTCACTGGGACTACGGCTGCTGTGGTTGCTGCCGGAGCGAGTCAGGAAGCCAAAGCTAGGAGACAACACAGGTCTAGGATCAGATATACTAACTCACTACCAGAAGAAACTAAAGCTACACACAGGAGAGGAGAGAACACAACACAGTTCACAGGTCAGAGATATTGTCTGAAAGACTGAGTTGTTCCACTTCCTAGTAGTTCCTACACACTACTACAGTGTCTGAGGTTATATACCGCATAGTCTCTTGTGGCCAACCGGGATCATTTAACGGTAAGCGTGTATGTGAAATGTGGTTCTGGTCAGGGTTTCTGAGATTACATGCAGTACTACATTGAGCAGATATGAGATAGACTACTCCCCCTGGTGGTGTAACCAGGGACTATGTTTACATCAATGGCCTTAGAGGTATCAGCAGGTGCTGTGAAAGCTATAGGTTGAAGGTAAACAGAGCAGAACAGTGAACAAAGCAGAGGCAAGTTTTTGTATGTCTGCCTAGAGGTAAACATAGACACTCAACAGTATTATCTTGCTCCCAGACAAATTAAACAACTTCTTTGCACGCTTTGACGACAATACAGTGCCACTGACATGGCCCACTCCCAAAGACTGTGGGCTCTCCTTCTCCGTGACCGATGTGAGTAAAACATTTAACCATAGTACCCTCCAAACTCATCATTAAGCTTGAAACCCTTGGTCTCGACCCCGCCCTGTGCAACTGGGTCCTGGACTTCCTGACGGGCCGCCCCCAGGTAGTGAAGGTAGGAAACAACATCTCCACTCAACACTGGGGCCCCACAAGGGTGCATTCTCAGCCCCCTCCTGTACTCCCTGTTCACCCATGACTGCGTGGCCATGCACGCTTCCAACTCAATCATCAAGTTTGCAGACGACACTACAGTGGTTACCAACAACGACGAGACGGCCTACAGGGAGGAGGTGAGGGCCCTCGGAGTGTGGTGTCAGGAAAATAACCTCTCACTCAATGTTAGCAAAAGAAACGAGATGATCATGGACTTCAGGAAACAGCAACTTTAATAGCCACTTTAATAATGCCACTTTTATAATGTTTACATATCTTGCATTACTCATCTCATATGTATATACTGTATCCTTCACTATCTATTCTTTAGTATCTATTGCATCTTAGCCGCTCTTTCACTGCTCATCCATACATTTTAAACTTATATATTCTCATCCCATTCTTTTACTAGACTGTGTGTTTTAGGTTTGTTGTGGAATTTGTTAGATATTAGGTTTTGTTGTGGAATTGTTCGATATTACCAGTTAGATACTGCTGCACTGTCGGATCTAGAAGCATAAGCATTTAGCTACACTCGCAATAACATCTGCTAACCATGTGTATGTGACCAATAAAATGTGATTTGATTTGAGGAGACCAGAGGTAGTTTAACAGACAGACAATATAATCAGGATTCAGGACATAGCAACAAGTTGATGGAATGATTCACGCATACTGGAGGGCTATGAAAGAAGCCAAACCGGTCTAACCAAACATAGACCTGCCTCAACTTTGCCTAGACAATCAGTGGCCTTCGAGTAAGGGTTATGGTAGGGCACTGCATATTTAACTGAGGCTCATTGTCATTGCAAATTAGGCTATTGCAGGAATTCTCCAACAGAACGGTCCTGCATCAGTTTACCAGAGTAACAACATTGTAACAAGCAACTATTCATACCAAATTTCTAGAACTATCTTCTGATTGGGTTTCTATGAATGTTGTAAATGTGCTTTAAACATGTTTATATTTCTGTATGTGAATAGCTACAGTGGAAGAAAAAGTATGTGAACCCTTTGGAATGACCTGGATTTCTGCATCAATTTGTCATAAAATGTTATGATCTTCATGTAAGTCACAACAATAGACAAACACAGTCTGCTTAAACTAATAACACAAACAATTAGAATTGTTCATGTCTTCATTGAACACACCGTGTAAACATTCACAGTGCAGGGTGGGAAAAGTATGTGAACCCTTGGATTTAATATCTGGTCGACCCTCTTTTGGCAGCAATAACCTCAACCAAACGTTTTCTGTAGTTGCGGATCAGACCTGCACAACGGTCAGGAGGAATTTTGGACCATTCCTCTTTATAAAACCGTTTCAGTTCCACAATATTCTTGGGATGTCTGGTGTGAACCGCTCTCGTGGTCATGCCACAGCATCTCAATCAGGTTGAGGTCAGGACTGACTGGGCCACTCCAGAAGGTGTATTTTCTTATATTCAAGGCAGTCTGTTGTTGATTTGCTTCTGTCTAATGGGTTGTTGTCCTGTTGCATCACCTAACTTAAGTTGCGCTTCAATTGGCGGACAGATAGCCTTACATTCTCCTGCAAAATGTCTTGATAAAATGAATTCCCAAGTTTTCCGTCGATGATAGCAAGCTGTCCAGGGCCTGAGGCAGCAAAGCAGCCCCAACCATGATGCTCCCTCCACCATACTTTACAGTTGGGATGAGGTTTTGATGTTGGTGTGCAGTGCCTTTTTTCTCCACACATAGTGTTGTGTGTTCCTTCCAAAAAACACAACTTTAGTTTCATCTGTCCACAGAATATTTTGCCAGTAGCGCTGTGGAACATCCAGCTGCTCTTTTGCTAACTTCAGACGTGCAGCAATGTTTTTTTTGGACAGCAGTGGCTTCTTCCATGGTGTCCTCCCATGAACACCATTCTTGTTTAGTGTTTTACGTATTGTAGTATCGTCAACAGAGATGTTAGCATGTTCCAGAGATTTCTGTAATTCTTTAGCTCACTCTAGGATTCTTCTTAACCTCACTGAGCATTCTGAGCTGTGCTCTTGCAGTCATCTTTGCAGGATGGCCACTCCAAGGGAGAGTAGCAACAGTTCTGAAATTTCTCTATTTATAGACAATTTGTTTACCGTGGAATGACTTTTATAGATACTTTTGTAATCCTTTCCAGCTTTATGCAAGGCAACAATTCTTAATCTTAGGTCTTCTGAGATCTCTTTTGTTCGAGGCATGGTTCTCCTCAGGCAATGCTTCTTGTGAATAGCAAACTCAAATTTTGTGAGTGCTTTTTATAGGGCAGGACAGCTGTAACCAAAATCTCCAATCTCATCTCATTGATTGGACTCCAGGTTAGTTGATTCCTGACTCCAATTAGCTTTTGGAGAAGTCATTAGCCTAGGGGTTCACATACTTTATCCAACCTACACTGTGAATGTTTAAATGACGTATTCGATATAGACAAGAAAAATACAATAATTAGTGTTATTAGTTTAAGAACACTGTGTTTGTCTGTTGTTGTGACTTAGATGAAGATCAGATCAAATTCTATGTCAAATTGATGCAGAAATCCAGGTAATTCCAAAGGGTTCATATACTTTTTCTTGCCACTGTATGTTAATAGATGTGTTGTTTAAATGAGTAAAAACAGGTCAGTAATACTTACAGGTTCCTGATGCGAGACTCTTGTGGTTTGCTGTCAGTGCTGTCTGTCTCGGTTTCTGTCTCTGCTCTCCTCTCAAACAGGGGGCCTTTCTCCTCATCACTGTTCAAGAAAATCACATCCACAAAGTTAGCACTGTGTGTGTGTGTGTGTGTGTGTGTGTGTGTGTACGCACATGTGTATGTGTGTGTACCCGTGTGTGTGAGTCAGTGTCACCTGCTGCATTCGTCCTCTGGCATGCCCAGCATCTTGGCCTTGATGACAGTTTTCTGTTTCTTTATGGCAGAACGTACTGCCTCCAGCAAGAATCCTGGACACCGCTCATCATTCAGGATCTCCCTGTGTGGATGACATATATGACACACACGTCAGTACATACACACACAGGAATAAAACTAAACAAACATGTAAACATGTACACACACACACTCATAACCCCCCCCCCGACACACACACAAACAGACACACACCCTATAGTATCTACCTCTGATAGTAGGAGAGTTCCTCCTGCACCAGGAACAGGTTGGCTTTGAGCTCATTCCTCTCTGTCAGCATCTCTCTGACCTCCTGTTTGGTGAAACAGGGTCTGTTGGGGTCCTTAAGGTCTATCACCAGCTTGCCTGTCAGGTCCACTTCTGTCCTACATGGACTGGCCTGTTGGGGTGGAGAAAACACAGCTGGACTATCACAATTGTGTTAATGTAATGACAGTTGTGTTTAAGGGAAACAAAATGTCGTTGTTCACCTGGTATAAGAAATGTTGTGAACTTCACAGTCTATGAAATTGTCTAAAAGCAATAGCAAAAGCATAATACACATCAAAATGATGAGATTTGGCTATGTGTGACTATTACAAAGTAAAAAGACAAACATTTCTTGTAGTGAGATTTCTTAGTCACATTATACTGTAGTAGGTGGACAATATATACATGTACATCTTGTGACAAAGGTGTATCTGTTTTCCTCTCACAACAATGAGTTAACTCCTTTGTCAGAGAGAGAAGTCAGAGATATGACCTTAGTTTCTCTTATCTTAGTCATAACAAATATTTCAAAATGGCTACAGTTTATTTTACAGGGAGAAGAGTTTAAAAAAAACAAAGGCCAAGTGTAAGACTTGGCAGAGAGAGGACAGTAACAAATGTTTAAAGATTACAGTGCAGCTACAAAATAAACGGAGGGAGAGGGCAGGACACTAAAAGTTCTCTAGAGAAATGATGACAAGGTGTAACAAACAAGTCAGTAAAGTGAGTCAGAATACACCACTCTGGATGACTAATGTTTATGTAGTATTACTGGGTACTTTGGGTCCTGGATACTGATTGACAGAAACAGCATTTCAGCTGTGTGTTCAGTATATCAGACAATACACCACGGGTATGACTCAAAAATACATGTTTACTGTTCTATTTATGTGATAACCAGTTTATAATAGCAATAAGGCACCTTAGGGGTTTGAGGTATATGGCCAACATACAACACCCCATCGGGTCGTTCTGCTTAAATATAATATGAAGGTCCAAGACCAATTCAAAAATGGAAATGAATGCTTACCTTTTCAACAAGGGACAAAAAAACACACTTCTTACCGTGCCAGCAGCAGCGTTGGTCTTTTCCAGCTGGGTGGTGAAGCATTCTATCTCTTTCTGTTTCTCTCTGAGGTCTGCCTCCATGTCAGCCTTCCTCTCCACAGCCCTCTTCATCTGGGCCGTGATGATGCTCTGCTTGTGTCTCAGCTCCCCATTCATCTTCATGAAGCGCTCCAACTGCTCCTGCAGCTGTACACACACACGTATGAAACAACACTAACATTACTTACGTACACACTCAGGACGATGATATGCTAGATATCATAGTGGGCCTTGGTGGGGGTGCAGGGACTCATTGGGAATAAGGGGGACCATATTACACAAACACAGGGGGACAATACTGGTTACTCCCATGAACACAAAAACATGTTCCAAGCATCATTTTGAGCAAACTTAATTTAGGAGGCCCACATCTTTAGGTAAGATGAAAAGCCTAGAAACATCAACAAACTCGAGCTGGAGTTTAAAACCATTACTGTGTGACAGAGGGAGCTGCTGTGAATAGGGAGGTGGAGTCATTGCCCAGACTTGTCTCCAATAACCATGACTATTATGCCAGTACCATTTCAATTTCAAGTTTTATTAGTCGCATGTACGGGATGGTATACCCCGTCACATGGTATACCCTGTCAAATGAAATGCTTACTTGCCGATTCATTCTCAACAATAAGAAATAACATAAGATAAGACTATGAACATAAAGTAAATGGCTCAGTAGAATAGAATACAATTTTTAGCTTAAGTATAATACAATTTATAGTCTAATATTTACACGTGTTTTGGGGAAGGGGCGATTGGGGGGCAAGTGTTTAAATTGTGCAGTATTTAGCAATCATAATAGGAGTCTGGTAGTAGCAGTTGTGATGTGTGTGTAACATGAATGCACACTGAGTGTACAAAACATTAATAACACGAGCTCTTTCCATGACATAGACTGACCAGGTGAATCCAGGTGAAAGCTTTGATCCCTTATTGATGTCACTTAAATCCAATTCAATCAGTGTAGATGAAGTGGAGTAGACAGGTTATCAAAAGACTTTTAAGCCTTTAGACAATTAGGACATGGATTGTGTATGTGTGCCATTCAGAGGGTGAATGGGCAAGACAAAAGTTTTAAGTGCCTTTGAACAGGGTATGGTAGTAGGTGACAGGCGCACCAGTTTGAGTGTGTCAAGAACTGCAACGCTGCTGGGTTTTTCATGCAGAACAGTTTCCCGCGTGTATCAAAAATGATCCACCACCCAAAGGACATCCAGCCAACTTGACACAACTGGGGGAAGCATCGGAGTCAACATGGGCCAGCAACCCTGTGGAGCGGTTTTGACACCTTGTAGAGTCCATGCCCCGACAAATTGAGGCTGTTCTGAGAGGGGGGGGTGCAACTCAATATCAAGAAGGTGTTCCTAGTGTTTTGTACACTCACACACAAATACATAGATAGATACATAGATAGATAGATAGATACGTACGTACGTGCGTGCGTGCGTGCGTGCGTGTAAGCTGAAGCGTGTCTGGGTCACTGCTGAGAGACAGACTTCCTATCGGCTGTTTATGACACCTCCCCACTCATGACTGGCTATTGGCTGACCTTCAGAGTATTGATACAATCACTGTGCCCAGGCGTGTGTGTGTGTGTGTGTGGGTGTGTGTGTGTGTGTGTGTAAACTGAAGCGTGCATGGCTACACTTGCATTCAGATGGACTGTACATGTAGTCTTTTTGTCCTTACCGCCTCCACCTCTTTAGACATGCTGGCTATCTGCTGTACTTTGGCCCTCAGCTCATCTCTCTGCTTGTCAACCACTTCCTTCAGTTTCAGCATCACCTCCCGCTCCTGTCGTTGGACACGGTCTGGAACACAGGACCACAATACAATATCATCACTGTGGGTATTCAATGGTCAACAGACAGAGCAGAGAGAACGTCATTAGGGCATACATTTTTTTGTATATAAATAATATCAACGGAGTCTGGGAAGTCCCTCCTTGTTTCAGTTTGTTTTCTTCCGTTTGGTGCCTAATGAACATGACCCAGTACCTTATCAACCATCAGCAGTCGGCCGAGACGACGTCCCCAGCCAAATCTGCTCAGTGGAGTGTATCTTAAGGCTAAACAGAAAAGACACTTAAGGATTACACGGTCATCTTTAAGCAGTCTGGTTTATACCTGTTGATTCAGACAGACTACTCTGGACGTCTAATAACTGATACATAACTTATGGTGGAGCTATGGCATGGATATTGGAGACACTAACGTTCCTAGGCTAAACTGGTGCAATAAAACTTAACAGCAAGCAGCTAACATGGGCCTCCTTGTTGGAAAACTGTTTTCAGTGTGTAGTATGACCGGGGTTTTCAAACTGGTGTCCGTGGAGGTACTGAAGGGCATCCGCACTCTAATGTTTTATAACATTTTTTTGAAAAATATTTTTGGCGAATTGTTTTATGTGATAAATTCTTATTTTATGAATATCACTACAACATAATATAATTGTGGATACCATTTCTATGTCTCAGCATCCAGTATGAAGGAATTTAAAGATGCTAACTAGCGTTAGCGCAATGACTGGAAGTCTACAGCAACGGTTAGCATGCTAGCTGTTTCTGTTCATTCAACTCTGGGGAAGTAGATAAATGGCTTGCCAAAATCTCGAACTATCCATTTAATATGGAGGAAATTACAGTCATTGGAGCTAATTAAAGGGTTTTTCTGTACAGAAAATTCTTAAGTGGGCCATCTAAGTGTTAATTTTATATACACTGCTCAAAAAAATAAAGGGAACACTTAAACAACACAATGTAACTCCAAGTCAATCACACTTCTGTGAAATCAAACTGTCCACTTAGGAAGCAACACCGATTGACAATAAATTTCACATGCTGTTGTGCAAATGGAATAGACAACAGGTGGAAATTATAGGCAATTAGCAAGACACCCCAAATAAAGGAGTGGTTCTGCAGGTGGGTACCACAGACCACTTCTCAGTTCCTATGCTTCCTGGCTGATGTTTTGGTCACTTTTGAATGCTGGCGGTGCTTTCACTCTAGTGGTAGCCTGAGACGGAGTCTACAACCCACACAAGTGGCTCAGGTAGTGCAGCTCATCCAGGATGGCACATCAATGTGAGCTGTGGCAAGAAGGTTTGCTGTGTCTGTCAGCGTAGTGTCCAGAGCATGGAGGCGCTACCAGGAGACAGGCCAGTACATCAGGAGATGTGGAGGAGGCCGTAGGAGGGCAACAACCCAGCAGCAGGACCGCTACCTCCGCCTTTGTGCAAGGAGGAGCAGGAGAAGCACTGCCAGAGCCCTGCAAAATGACCTCCAGCAGGCCACAAATGTGCATGTGTCTGCTCAAACGGTCAGAAACAGACTCCATGAGGGTGGTATGAGGGCCCGACGTCCACAGGTGGGGGTTGTGCTTACAGCCCAACACCGTGCAGGACGTTTGGCATTTTCCAGAGAACACCAACATTGGCAAATTCGCCACTGGCGCCCTGTGCTCTTCACAGATGAAAGCAGGTTCACACTGAGCACGTGACAGACGTGACACAGTCTGGAGATGCCGTGGAGAACGTTCTGCTGCTTGCAACATCCTCCAGCATGACCGGTTTGGCGGTGGGTCAGTCATGGTGTGGGGTGGCATTTCTTTGGGGGGCCGCACAGCCCTCCATGTGCTCGCCAGAGGTAGCCTGACTGCCATTAGGTACCGAGATGAGATCCTCAGACCCCTTGTGAGACCATATGCTGGTGCGGTTGGCCCTGAGTTATTCCTAATGCAAGACAATGCTAGACCTCATGTGGCTGGAGTGTGTCAGCAGTTCCTGCAAGAGGAAGGCATTGATGCTATGGACTGGCCCGCCCGTTCCCCAGACCTGAATCCAATTGAGCACATCTGGGACATCATGTCTCGCTCCATCCACCAACGTCACGTTGCACCACAGACTGTCCAGGAGTTGGCGGATGCTTTAGTCCAGGTCTGGGAGGAGATCCCTCAGGAGACCATCCGCCACCTCATCAGGAGCATGCCCAGGCGTTGTAGGGAGGTCATACAGGCATGTGGAGGCCACACACACACTACTGAGCCTCATTTTGACTTGTTTTATGGACATTACATCAAAGTTGGATCAGCCTGTAGTGTGGTTTTGAGTGTGACTCCAAATCCAGACCTCCATGGGTTGATAAATTGGATTTCCATTCATTATTTTTGTGTGATTTTGTTGTCAGCACATTCAACTATGTAAAGAAAAAAGTATTTAATAAGATTATTTCTTTCATTCAGATCTAGGATGTGTTGTTTAAGTGTTCCCTTTATTTTTTTGAGCAGTATATATATAATTATAATTATTTGTATAAAGTATAATTATTTGTAAAAATAACATATGCTAATATATGATGGGGGTCCCTGGGTCACCAGTTTGCCTGGGCGGGGGTCCCTGGGTCGCCAGTTTGCCTGGGCGGGGGTCCCTGGGTCGCCAGTTTGCCTGGGCGGGGGTCCCTGGGTCATCAGTTTGCCTGGGAGGGGGTCCCTGGGTCATCAGTTTGCCTGGGAGTGGGTCCCTGGGTCACCAGTTTGCCTGGGCGGGGGTCCCTGGGTCATCAGTTTGCCTGGGTGGGGTCCCTGGGTCGCCAGTTTGCCTGGGAGGGGGTCCCTGGGTCGCCAGTTTGCCTGGGTGGGGTCCCTGGGTCGCCAGTTTGCCTGGGAGGGGGTCCCTGGGTCGCCAGTTTGCCTGGGTGGGGTCCCTGGGTCGCCAGTTTGCCTGGGCGGGGGTCCCTGGGTCGCCAGTTTGCCTGGGCGGGGGTCCCTGGGTCGCCAGTTTGCCTGGGCGGGGGTCCCTGGGTCACCAGTTTGCCTGGGTGGGGTCCCTGGGTCACCAGTTTGCCTGGGAGGGGGTCCCTGGGCAAGAAAAGTTTGAAAACTCCTGTAGTATGGTGTCATATAATCTAATTGAGCTAAATGTCATTATGAGCACAATTAGATTATTCTTCTAGTCCTGAGAAAATGAAGAAAGTTAAATGTACATTTTAGTGGCTGGAAATCTGGTCACAATGCAGATAGTGGATAGATTCGAGACACATTTTACTACCATGTGTAGACATTTTTCTGAGAATGTAGACAAGATCAGGACAAAGGACCGGTGTTTGCACCAGGTATAAACAAGGATTTTGAATCACATTCAGCTGAATCTCATCTTTTTTTCGAATTTTTCTGTGCTTTCTATAGTAGTAGTTTTTCCTGTTTCCTTTTTGTGATGTTTCTTGACACAAATATGGTCTTCTCCTTCAGGGAAAAATGTATCTGATTTAGGCCCCCTGCGGCTGAACAGACACTTCCTTGAAAACTAGTGAAAAAAATACCACAAGACTTGCATTAACAGTATGCATTAACAGTTTACATTACGTTGAAGTAAAGAGGTACAGTATACAAGCTATAGTGGACATTATCAGTGACTTCAACTGCCCTTGAAAATTGCTCATATGCAATGAGTAAATCAAGGATAAGAGCATCTAATTTGTTGAATGATATTAGGGTTGGTGCTCTTAGACGCTTCTATAGCACAGTGCGAGTATAGAGTACTAGGCAGAGACCAGATAAATAATGAATATCTTACTAATACTTCAGAATGCTTAAAAAGTTTGTGTAATAATACAAATTATATGCGTCTATCGTATTATATTAGTTTATATGTATCTATTCTGCTTTGTTCTTCTTTCAGTCTTTAAATAACAAATGTCACATTTACAGTCACACATTCACTTCCCAAATAAACAAACACCGGGATTCCTCAGTCAGCAATGTGACTACCACCAGAAGTAAATACTCTGCGTCAGCAACACAGTAACTCCATTCTCGTAACAAGCATTACTTTGGGGTACTTTACCTGTTGTGGTGTATAGTATGTTTGCATACACGCATGTGAGAAGGGGATTGTTTCTAAGAGGTGTGTGATATATTATGTGCAACAGAAAGGGTAAGTACCATGCCCCGACCTTCCTGAGCATGGTTGACCCTAAGGCAGATGTTTAAACTAACCTTCCTGAGCATGGTTGCCCCTAAGGCAGATGTTTAAACTAACCTTCCTGAGCATGGTTGCCCCTAAGGCAGATGTTTAAACTAACCTTCCTGAGCATGGTTGCCCCTAAGGCAGATGTTTAAACTAACCTTCCTGAGCATGGTTGACCCTAAGGCAGATGTTTAAACTAACCTTCCTGAGCATGGTTGCCCCTAAGGCAGATGTTTAAACAAACCTTCCTGAGCATGGTTGCCCCTAAGGCACATGTTTAAACTAACCTTGCTGAGCATGGTTGACCCTAAGGCAGATGTTTAAACTAACCTTCCTGAGCATGGTTGACCCTAAGGCAGATGTTTAAACTAACCTTCCTGAGCATGGTTGCCCCTAAGGCAGATGTTTAAACTAACCTTCCTGAGCATGGTTGAACCTAAGGCAGATGTTTAAACTAACCTTCCTGAGCATGGTTGCCCCTAAGGCAGATGTTTAAACTAACCTTCCTGAGCATGGTTGCCCCTAAGGCAGATGTTTAAACTAACCTTCCTGAGCATGGTTGACCCTAAGGCAGATGTTTAAACTAACCTTCCTGAGCATGGTTGCCCCTAAGGCAGATGTTTAAACTAACCTTCCTGAGCATGGTTGACCCTAAGGCAGATGTTTAAACTAACCTTCCTGAGCATGGTTGCCCCTAAGGCACATGTTTAAACTAACCTTGCTGAGCATGGTTGACCCTAAGGCAGATGTTTAAACTAACCTTCCTGCGCATGGTTGACCCTAAGGCAGATGTTTAAACTAACCTTCCTGAGCATGGTTGACCCTAAGGCAGATGTTTAAACTAACCTTCCTGAGCATGGTTGCCCCTAAGGCAGATGTTTAAACTAACCTTCCTGAGCATGGTTGCCCCTAAGGCAGATGTTTAAACTAACCTTCCTGAGCATGGTTGACCCTAAGGCAGATGTTTAAACTAACCTTCCTGGGCATGGTTGACCCTAAGGCAGATGTTTAAACTAACCTTCCTGAGCATGGTTGCCCCTAAGGCAGATGTTTAAACTAACCTTCCTGAGCATGGTTGCCCCTAAGGCAGATGTTTAAACTAACCTTCCTGAGCATGGTTGCCCCTAAGGCAGATGTTTAAACGAACCTTCCTGAGCATGGTTGACCCTCAGGCAGATGTTTAAACTAACCTTCCTGAGCATGGTTGACCCTAAGGCAGATGTTTAAACTAACCTTCCTGAGCATGGTTGCCCCTAAGGCAGATGTTTAAACTAACCTTCCTGAGCATGGTTGACCCTAAGGCAGATGTTTAAACTAACCTTCCTGAGCATGGTTGACCCTAAGGCAGATGTTTAAACTAACCTTCCTGAGCATGGTTGCCCCTAAGGCAGATGTTTAAACTAACCTTCCTGAGCATGGTTGCCCCTAAGGCAGATGTTTAAACGAACCTTCCTGAGCATGGTTGACCCTAAGGCAGATGTTTAAACTAACCTTCCTGAGCATGGTTGCCCCTAAGGCAGATGTTTAAACTAACCTTCCTGAGCATGGTTGCCCCTAAGGCAGATGTTTAAACGAACCTTCCTGAGCATGGTTGACCCTCAGGCGGCTGTGTCCCTATGGCTGTTCTATAACAACCAACCTCTATAGGTATCGTTGCCCTTAAGGCAGCTGTTTAAACCAATCATGTGTGTGCACATGTGTTTTAAACCAACCTTCCTGGGCATGGTTTCCCCTCAGGCAGCTCTGTAACTCCTGATTCTCAGTCTGTAGATGTAACACCTGGGCCTGCAGCTCCTCGCACCTGCTCCTCTGCTTCTCTGCCTCCTCCTGCTGCTGCACCTCCTGTTGGGGACGAGGAGAAGCTGTCACTGACTCTGGGTTAGGAGGCACACAGCATACCCACCATAGAAATAGAATGACATTCTAGACATTCTATTTCTATGGTACCCATAACCATTGACTTCTAGTGAACTCATAGCCCACAGCCAGAGGAGTCTACAGGTACTTGGTGGTGAAGAAGAATAGCCTCCTAATTAAATCAAAGATATTGATAGCTACTGAGTGCTAGCTGAAGAATGTTCCAAGTGAAAGAGAAAAACAAGTGTGCCTATGACCCGCATGTTTATAACTTCAATTTCAGTGTTATGGTGACTACCAATATAACAACAAGATACCAACCAAGACCAATAACACAGAGTGTAGTCAGGTGTGAGACAGAAACAACATGTTGGGATAAGCAGGGCTCATGGTGTGGTGTGTGAAAGAATGTGTGTGGTGCATAGAGATGTGGTGCAGTGAAAGCTGTAGGAGATAAATGGGCCAAGCAGAAGTCCTAACATACTGTTTCTTCTTAAATCAAATCTATGATCGTTGAGATCACAGACAAGATAAGTGATTTCCCAAATTCTACTGCGATATAGCCTGGGCTATTTTATATTAAAATATCCGTTTCTCCAGAGATAAATCAGATCAAGCCCGAACAGTGCGATGTACTAGAGTTGTAGTTGCAAACAGGCCAATTCTACATAGTTTATTGGAGAAAACGTGGTAATTTACTACACGACCATCATCCATTGCATTGGAATCGCTTGATGTTTTATTCTGCGTTGTTACATCATTCAACCCACGTAATGCAAGGTGCATTTCATTTATTTAAAACAAGTCGAAACAGAAATCCATGATAAATGTTTTAAAATCGAACCGACCTCAAAAAGCACTAATCGCTCAACACTACTAAATAGGCTAATTTACCTTTCACATACAGTGGCAAATGTGGCGACCTGTCAAGAAAAACACACGAGGGACATCATAATGACACTGGCACCAGCGTCCATTCTGAACACACCTTTCCATGATGTTACATAACAAAAACGACATATAGGCTACATTTCGCTTAGGCTACTAATACCACTAAAATGTAGCCTTCTCTATGTGGAGGAATAGTTGCCAGTGGTAGGCATACACTCTACACAATGTGTCACACAGATAAGAAATATATTTTGTGAGCTGCCACTTGGTCCTGAATGGGCATGATGAATAACGTGGCATGCTGACGTGCAGCATACTTGTTAAATCGTAGCCTAGCCGTAAAAACAATTCAATTCCTACAATGTAGCAGAAACCCCAAATCACATATCTTCAGTGTTGTTACAATCCGCTAACTGACACGATACAACATCACTGGAGGGATTACTAACGTTACCATGTTGTTATTACCATCGACTCACCCGCTGCATTTCATTCTTTCTGCTTTCGTCGTATTCTTTCACAGATCTCGTCTTCTTCTGTTTCTGTACATGTAGCGTTTCGAAAGCTTTGAGTAATTCTTCTTCTTTTGACTTGTGTGCATTGTTCCGCGAGGCGAAGCTCTCCAAAAGCTCTAGAACTTTGACTATTTTAGGCAGCAGTACTGTGGCGCTCTCTTTACCGTAGCTGTCAATAAGTTTTTCCACTTCCGAGCCAATCAATTTAGCCATTTCGTATACATCATCCACAGTTAATGCTGAACATGTCCTTTCAAAACACCACCCTGTCTTCTTGACGTCCTGCTTTTGATCGTTAATATCGCAATCATTCTCCATGTTTGCACCAGTGTGCATGCACGTTAATATCGATACCCAGAAATAAAAGAAAAATGTCGTTCTCAGCGTGACAAGACAGTTCCCCAGCGATAGAGTCGAAACACAACTAAAGCGAAAGTGTTCTCAAATAAACAGGTGTCTTCTCTATATCGCGATATGCTGCTGCATCTAGTGTGTGCATTATTCGTCACCCTATGCTCGAACTTGACTCTTTCTTTAGTTGCATGCTTGGTCATCCAGACAAAAACAAGCCTCATTCGAGCATACGTCACATATTTTGCTTACCCCTAGTCTAGAACATTAACTTGAGGCCCGATTCAAATTAAAGAACGGAGTTCCTCATCGTGTCGTCTTGAAAAGACAGAGCAGTGTATTGTCGACTGGACGCCCACATTTCAGCCCCCTCTCTTTGCTCGGCTTGTTTACCATTCAAGAACCCTCCTACTTTCCTGACCAGCGTAATAGGAGTGAGCTTCTCTTAGACCCACATAGCATAGCGTACTGTTGAACTGGTATGCTAGGTCGACCGTACAGTAAAACAGTCCAAGCATACAAATTGGATTTCATCTGAAGGCATGGGAAACGATCAAGGATGCTGTACTGTTGTTTAACAGTCGGCATACAGTACCAGTCAAAAGTTGACACACCTACTCATTCCAGGGTTTTTCTTTATTTTTACTATATTCTACATTGTAGAATAATAGTGAAGACATCAAAACTATGAAATAACTGGAATCATGTAGTAACCAAAAAAAGTGTTAAACAAATGACAATATATTTTATATGTGAGATTCTTCAAACTAGCCACACTTTGCCTTGATGACAGCTTTGCACACACTTGGCATTCTCTCAACCAGCTGCACCTAGAATGCTTTTCCAACAGTCTTGAAGGAGTTTACACATATGCTGAGCACTTGGCTGCTTTTCCATCCCTCTGTGGTCCAACTCATTCCAAACCATCTCAATTGGATTGAGGTCGGGTGATTGTGGAGGCCAGGTCATCTGATGCAGCACTCCATCACTCTTCTTCTTGGTCAAATAGCCCTTACACAGCCTGGAGGTGTGTTGGGTCATTGTCCTGTTAAAATCCCACTACGCAAACCAGATGGGATGGTGTATTGCTGCAGAATGCTGTGGTAGCCATGCTGGTTAAGCTTGTCTTGAATTCTAAATAAATCACAGACAGTGTCACCAGCAAAGCACCCCCACACCTCCTTCTCCATGCTTCACAGTGGGAACCACACATGCAGAGATCCGTTCACCTACTCTGCCTCTCACAAAGACAATGGTTGGAACCAAAAATCTCAAATTTGGACACATCAGACCAAAGGACAGATTTTCACCAGTCTAATATCCATTGCTGTTGTTTCTTGGCCCAAGCAAGTCTCTTCTTATTATTGGTGTCCTTTAGTAGTGGTTTCTTTGCAGAAATTCAACCATGAAGGCCTGATCCACGCAGTTTCCTCTGAACAGTTGATATTGAGATGTCTGTTACTTGAACTCTGTGAAGCATTTATTTGGGCTGCAATTTCTGAGGCTGGTAACAGCAGAAGTAACTCTGGGTCTTCCTTTCCTGTGGCGGTCCTCGTGAGAGCCAGTTTCATCATAGTGCTTGATGGAAGAAACTTTCAAAGTTTTTGAAATGTTTCATATTGACTGACCTTCATGTCTTAAAGCAGGGGTAGGGGACATCGGGCCTCACTACGATCAGGCCCCGAGACAATTCATAAATACATTTTTGTTAATTAAAAAAAGCTTTAGACGTCGTTTTCCCACAATAATAACATTCAAAAAATCCATCCACCCACCTCCCCCAAAGCCATGGCGCTACCAGACAGCTCGTCATCATTAGAAACATGGCTACCGTAAATAAAATAAAAAAGTAGATGCGGAGTGTCGCGTTTTCCAAGACAAATGGAGAAATTAATATTTTTTGGGGTCGAAGTCAAACTCTGTAACTAGTTTGTGAGGATGCACTTGCAGTAATGAAAAAGGCCAATTTGGAGCGTCATTACAGCTCGAAACATGCTAAACTGAATGAGTTGCAAGGACAACTTCGAGTGCCCAACAAGTCGCCTTTACGAAACCTCGTTTGGATGGGGATAATGTTATGCGATGAGCGATCTTATCGCAAAGAAACTGAAGCCTCATTTGGAATGAGAATTTGTAAAATTGTTGCTAGCACCAGACAAAGTTAAATTGTTCCAAAGTGTCAGTTTGTCTCTAATAATCGCCACGGAGCGGACAGCTGACATGGCACAAGATATCGAAAAAACATTGAAGCACTCCGCAAGAAATGTCGAGTTTTTCTCTTTGGCATGTAATAACAAATACAGCTCAATTTGCCATTTTTGTGCGTGGGATTACCGCTGAGTTTGACACAAAGGGAGAAATTGATGTTTGGAAGCCATGCATGGCACCACCAGAGGTGGGGATTTGTCTCGGCTATGAACAAATTTGAGCTACGGTTTGAAAAATGAAGTGGCCTTACTACAGATGGAGCGCCAAGCCATGGTTGGCTCGAAAAAAGGGTTAACCGAAAAAAATGAGTTGTCTCAGTCTTGATCCAAGTGATTTAATTGTATGCAACTGCATCATACATCAAGAAAGTCTGATGAAGCCGAACAACGTAATGGCAACTGTAGTGTCGACCATCAATTTTATCAAAAGCAAAGGGCTGAACAACCGCCAATTTAAAGAGCTGTTGAGTGATCTTGAATCGGAGTATGGTGATCTGGTTTACCGTTGTGAGATGCGATGGTTGAGCCGTGGAAACATGCTCGCGCGGTTTTACGGGCTGAAGGATGACGTAAAACAACTCATGAAGGGGAAACCTGTCGCGGAACTGACTATTGACAAGTGGAGTTGTGATTTGGCTATCACGGTGGACATAACCAAGTATCTGTCTGACTTGAACGTCAAGCTTCAAGGGCCAAACCAGCTTCTCAGCGATCTGCTGTCAAACGTGAAATCGTTCGCAACGAAATTAAAGCTGTGACAAATCCAACTAGAAAGGGGTAACAGTGCATTTCCCTACTCTGCAAGGACAAGAGCCTGAGATTACATCGGAATATGCCGGTGAGTGTGGAAATCTCGCTAAGGCATTCTGTGAGCGGTTTAAGGATGTGAAAAGTATACAACTGCAGTTGAACATATTTGCAACCCCGTTTAACGTCGAACTAGCGGATGTGCCGGACGGCCTACAACACGACGTCATTGAGGTGCAATGCAATGACGAGCTCAAAGCCAGTTTGACTGACACAAACCTGCTGCCAGTAGCGTCATCTTCACTGCCAGCTGGCATCAAACGCCTCGTCAACGATAAGCATTAGAGGTGAGTTTGAACAAGTAATCATAACATTATTAACAATACTAATATTTATTTAAATAGGACTAGAAAGAAACATAAGTCATATTTAAACAATAAAACCAATATCAGTGATTAACGTCACATTAAAACATGAAAGCAGAAAATAGCAACTTTTAATATGACCCGGAATGAATTTATAAATATCCAAATGGCCCTTGATGGCAAAAAGGTTCCCCTCCAGTCTTAAAGTAATGTAATGTCATTTCTCTTTGCTTATTTTAGCTGTTCTTGCCATAATATGGACTTGGTCATATACCAAATAGGGATATATTCTGTATATCACCCCTACCTTGTCACAAGACGATTGGTTGGCTCAAACACATTAAGGAAATAAATTCAAAAAATTAACAAGGCACATGTTAATTGAATTGCATTCCAAGTGACTACCTCATGATGCTGGTTGAGAGAATGCCAAGAGTGTGCAAAGCTGTCATCAAGGCAAAGGGTGGTTACTTTGAAGAATCTCAAATATGTATTGGTTTTAACACTTTCTTGGTTGTGTTATTTCATAGTTTGTCTTCACTATTATTCTACAATGTAGAATATAGTAAAAATAAAAACCCTTGAATGAGTAGGTGTCCAAACTTTGACTGGTACTGTATGTAACAAACGGAATAGATCAAATGCAATCGATGGACACAATCTATTCACATTTGCCTCATTAACATGACAATCAGTTTGCAAAGCAGGGTAAGAGAGCTTTCTTAGTCTTCATCGATGAGGCAAAATACGTATATCCGTCTTTGGCAACAGCTCCCATGAGACCAATCTCTTCCAGCTGAGCCACCACTGTCCATCACCAGTAAGTTTGACTGCAGACATGATCCTAAGTACAATGGCAGTCAGTATCTCAGGTGTGTCCTTCCTATAAGACAGTGCTATTCACAAAATACATGATCACTGCACTCACAAAAACAGACAACCAAACAAGGGCAAATACTTATAAAATGTCAATCTTTATTTAAACCCAAACTACAGTCTCCACAATGAATGCACAACATAGCAAATGGGTAACAGAATGCTAGCATAAAAAACACAGGACATACCAATTCCATTTTCAATTACAGTTCAGTTTCTATGGGAGAAAAGAGTATTAATGATTAACTACTAATTTAAAGAAATGCCACAAATACATTTTACAGCTATATCAACTACTAGACTGATGAGACACAAATACCGGTACAAATTAGCAGCAATGTGTCAAAAGGAAAGCCATAAATGAAATGCAGTAGAATTCACATTCTGAAGCCTTATTGGAGAGCTCTAATGGGAGGCCAACCAATTCAAAAAAGAAATTTAGCAGAAAACACAGCAAAATTGACATTGTGTCCTAAAAAAGGTGGTCCTAGGCTTACATACATACAAATTCCAACATCTTCAGGCCATCCCTATCAGTTGGTACACTTGGTCCATCACAGTTATGGAGACCACCATAGATGTACCTCGATTCCCCTCCTTCAGGGAGCAGTAGTTCTATTCATAACTTCACGACTGGCTGGCCCAAATTGTTTGACTGTACTAGACAGGGCCGCATAAGGATGTCCATGTCATAGAATATCTACAATAGAGAGGTAATCCTCTCATCTCTGAGCAGAGCGCCAGTCTCAACCGTACATGTCCTCTCTGTCTGCGTTGTAGATCTCTCCCTCCTGCAGGGAGGCGAAGTTGAGGAAGTGAGAGGGGCGATGGACCTCGTGGTAGAACTCCTTGGGGTTGGACAGCTGCAGGTCATACTTCATGTTGGGGTCGTGGCGGACACCTGAAAGAGGAGGATGTATAATTTAGATATTTTTGGTAATGTAGTGTATGTGGACAACCCTTCAAATTAGTGGATTTGGCTATTTTTCAGCCACAGCATTTACTGACAGGTGCATAAAATCGAGCAAATAGTCATGCAATCTACACAGACAAACATTGGCATTAGAATGGCCTGTACTGAAGAGCATAGGATGCTAGTTCGTCAAATGTTTGCCCTGCTTGAGTTGCCCTGGTCACCTGCAAGTGCTGTTATTGTGAGTTCCAAACTGCCTCTGGAAGCAACGTCAGCACAATAACGGTTTGTCGGGAGCTTCATGAAATGGGTTTCCATGGCCGATCAGCCACACACAAGCCTGAGATCACCATGCGCAATGCCAAGCATCGGCTGGAGTGGCATAAAGCTCGCGAGTGCTGAATCCCACTTTACCATCTGGCAGACGAATCTGGGTCAGGAGAACGCAACCTGCCCCAATGCATAGTGCCAACTGTAAAGTTTGGTGGAGTAGGAATAATGGTCTGTGGTCCTTTTTCATGGTTTGCGCTAGGCCCCTTAACTCCACTGAAGGGGAATGATAATACTACAGCATAATGACATTCTAGATTATTCTGTGCTTCCAACTTTGTGGTAGGCCCTTTCTTGTTTCAGCATGACAATGCCCCCGTGCACCAAGCGAGGGCCATACAGAACGCCGACTGCGAGCCAGGCCTAATCGCCCAACATCAGTGTCCGAACTCACTAATGCTCGTGGCTGAATGGAAGCAAGTCCCCGCAGTAATGTTCCAATATCTAGTGGAAAGCCTTCCCAGAAGAGTGGAGGCTGTTATAACAGCAAAGGGGGGACCAACTCCATATTAATGCCCATAATTTTGGAATAAGATGTAAGATGAGCAGGTGTCCACATACTTTTGGCCATGTAGTGTATGTTGACAAACACGTGATTGTAAAAATGCTTAATTTTCCTAATATGTTTATTTCACTGATGTTGAATTTAATGGTTTCAAATACACTGAGATTTGAAGACACTGATGGTTCGTCATTAAACAAGATTCTCTATTTAGCACGCGTTTTAGTCTGGGAATAGATTTTAATATGTGTCTGTGAAATCCGCCCTGCAAGCAGTGTAGTCTTAGCAGAGAATCCCGTGTTCTATGCACTACTCACCCATGAAGTTGTAGTTCCAGGAAACCTGTCCAGGCACCATGAAGAAGCCCAGGAAGCGGTCAGACAGAAGCATCTGAACCCTCTCATAGTGGGAGGGCAGGTAGCCCTTGGGGTTGTTGCCCTTGTCTGTGTTCTGTCTGCCCCACTCGTACCCACTGGGAGTCAGCTTGTAGGCCGTCAGAGTGCATGAGCCAGGAGTGAAACTGGAAATGAATAAATATACATGATGCAACTAGAATGTTAAGAAGAGATGCATGTATAGGTGGACTTGATCAATGTTTACAAATGTGGTTGGGACGGTGAACTAGACTTGTGCCTTAGCGCAAAGGGCTAACCCAGTCTAGTGACGAGTAGACTGCCTGGATTCAAACCCAGACAGTCACACCAACCAACATACAATGCCCTCTATCATGAAGTAAAACCTTTTTCAAATTAGCTGCTACAGTTGAAGTGGGAAGTTTACATACACCTTAGCCAAATACATCTAAACTCAGTTTCACAATTCATGACATTTAATCCTAGTAAAAATTCCCTGTCTTAGGTCAGTTAAGACCACCACTTTATTTTAAGAATGTGAAATGTCAGAATAATGGTAGAGTGATTTATTTCAGGTTTTATTTCTTTCATCACATTCCCAGTGGGAAGTTTACATACACTCAATTAGTATTTGGTAGCGTTGTCTTTAAAATTGTTTAATTTGGGTCAAACGTTCCAGGTAGCCTTCCACAAGCTTCCCACAATAAGTTGGGTGAATTTTGGCCCATTCCTCCTGACAGAGCTGGTGTAACTGAGCCAGGTTTGCAACTCAGTCCGGCTCACACACACTTACAGTTCTGCCCACACATTTTCTATAGAATTGAGGTCAGGGCTTTGTGATGGCCACTCCAATACCTTGACTTTGTTGTCCTTAAGCCATTTTGACACAACTTTGGAAGTATGCTTGGGGTCATTGTCCATTTGGAAGACCCATTTGCGACCAAGCTTTAACTTCCTGACTGATGTCTTGAGATGTTGCTTCAATATATCAACAATTTTCCTGCCTCATGATGCCATCTATTTTGTGAAGTGCACCAGTCCCTCCTGCAGCAAAGCACCCCCACAACTGCCATGATGCTGCCACCGCCAAGCTCCCCCCCCCTTTCCTCCAAACATAACGATGGTCATTATGGCCAAACAGTTCTATTTTTGTTTCATCAGACCAGAGGACATTTCTCCAAAAAGTACCATCTTTGTCCCTATGTGCAGTTGCAAACTGTAGTATTGCTTTTTTATGGTGGTTTTGGAGTAGTGGCTTCTTCCTTGCTGAGCGGCCTTTCAGGTTATGTCGATATAGGACTCATTTTACTGTGGATATAGATACTTTTGTACCTGTTTCCTCCAGAATCTTCACAAGGTCCTTTGCTGTTGTTCTGGAATTGATTTGCACTTTTTGCACCAAAGTACGTTCATCTCTAGGAGACAGAACGCGTCTCCTTCCTGAGCGGTATGACGGCTGCGTGGTCCCATGGTGTTTATACTTGCGTACTATTGTTTGTACAGATGGACGTGGTACCTTCAGGCGTTTGGAAATTGCTCCCAAGGATGAACCAGACTTGTGGAGGTCTTTGCTGATTTCTTTTGATTTTCCAATGATGTCAAGCAAAGATGCACTGAGTTTGAAGGTAGGCCTTGAAATACATCCACAGGTACACCTCCAATTGACTGAAATTATGTCAATTAGCCTATCAGAAGCTTCTAAAGCTATGACATAATTTTCTGGGATTTTCCAAGCTGTTAAAAGGCACAGTCATCTTAGTGTATGTAAACTTCTGACCCACTGGAATTGTGATACAGTGAATAAGTGAAATAATCTGTCTGTAAACAATTGTTGGAAAAATTACTTGTGTCATGCACAAAGTAGATGTCCTAACTGACTTACCAAAACCATAGTTTGTTAACAAGAAATTTGTGGAGTGGTTGAAAAACAAGTTTTAATGACTCCAACCTAAGTGTATGTAAACCTCCGACTTCAAATGTATATGCAAACTCACTGCTGGTAAGTGTAAAGAAAAAAAGCAAGTACAACAATCTGGCCTACCTGCAGGTGATGATGATGGTCTTCTCTCCGTCCCAGGCTGGGTTGTCAGCCATGATCTTGGCGTGGCTGGTAACGTCCTGGGGGGAGAGCTGGGGAGACTCGTTGGGCTGGGTGTGGATCCAACCCAGGGGCTCCATCTCCTGTAGGGGGGAGACAGGGTAGAGAAGAGGTGAGACACAGGGGAAGTAGAGAGGTGTGTGTGTGTTCTGCCCTCATCAGGAACTCAACACTTCCAATTTCAAAGGCTACGGCATACATAAAAACACAAGGAAAATGAGTAATGGTCCATGGTTAATCACTTCCAAAGTCTGAGACGTGATCCAGTAAACAGCATGCATTACATGGAATCAAATCGTGTTATATGCATGCGTGTCCCTGTGTGTGTACGTTATCCCCAAAGTCTGTACCTTGAGGTACTCGTGACCAGGCAGCTGATTGGGTAGGTGGACGGTCTGATGAGTTCCCCACTGGGGTACCATAACGATACACCTAATCTCCTTCACCTGGGGGTTGTCAGGGGGACTGGTGCCGTACAGGTAACCTGCAATCTGAAGACAGAGGGGATACACACGTCAGCAACACACACATTCAGATTTATAGATATATACAAGACATCTGTTCCAGGAGCACTTCATTCATATAAGAGGATTACAATAATAATGGGATGTTGATAGATATGAAGGTAAAGTGATTTGACTGTTTTAGCATCATGGTAGGCATTTTATCACAAGGGTCACAAGCAGAGACAACTGGGAGAAGTTTACTGTGATACAAACAGGATAAACCATAGGCTACTGACCTGGGCTCGCAGGTCTGAGATGCAGATGAACTTCTTGAGGACGTTCTTGGGCAGGATGTAGGTGTATCCTGTCTCCTTGATGTCATCAGACGACACGTAGATGTGGTTGGTCCTCAGGTGCAGGTTGGCAGCAGAGATGGCCCTGCAGGAGGACGAGGAAGAACCACGTTAGGACTTTCAGACAAGACAATAGAAACAGAAAATAATTCTTAAAAAGGTCAAGTTATCAAATAGCCATTATAGACGCTCTAACTTCTGAAGCTATGGCCTTGATTTTACAACTCCCGCTTTGAGGGCTAACTATAATATAACAGTCATAACAGCTCCATGAAAGTTTATTACATTCCTTTGTCAGCACCATGTGTGAGTGGAAGGATATATAAACCTAATTCCAATGTCACAATCATATCACTGTAATATTATTGTAAAAATATAGGGAAAACTACAACATTTAAAATCCAAATAGTCTCCCCCTACATACCTGACTCTCCATTCTGTCTTGGAGGAGAAGGTCTGTGTCTCGTAGTTGGAGGTTGTTGAGGTGATGATCTCGTCTCCGTGTTTGTTGACTGTGCGTGTCTGCGTGGCGGTGAGCTGGGACTGCTCCTTGGTCTGCTTCTCGATCTCAGCGATCTGCTGGCGCTGCTGGGACGGAGCAGAGATCTCCATGCCCAGGATGATGTCCCGGATCTCAGACTGGGTCAGAGACGCCACGTTCACGCTGGAGACAACAGAGTTCAAGTCATATGGCTGAGAGAAGTTTGGGAATTAAATAAATGCTCGCTTGCAGTGGGAATCCCAGATGCTACTTGATTCCACAAAAATAGTCCTACGCATTTTTGCATTAGCTTATTGAGATTGTTAGAGTTTTCTTTGAGAGGTGTTATGAACTCTCATAATGGCAAATGGAAGTTAATATACGTATGACAGCATTATGAAGCTTCATGAAAGCTTTACGAAGGCCACCAAAGCCATTACAGACACTCACTTGTTCTTCTTTCCATAGTCGGCCAGGATGAGGTCTTTGAGCTGCACCTCCACCTTGATCCACTCCTCGTCGGTCAGCGTGGGCCAGATGTGGTGAGGCTCTGTGATGGTGGTCTTATCAGGCTTCAGGATCACCTTGGCACGGTCGTTGTTCACATGGAGCGCCCTTAGGATCAGGATAAGACGTGAGAATGCCTAGAGACAGGAAACAGAGCCATACAGACACTGGTTAAACAGGGCAATGACACACACAGCTCCCCCAATAAAAGTTTTGCAGTCTAGAAGAGCTTCTAGAATGAGAAACAGGACTAGACAATGATGCCATAAATATCAACATTCTTCAAGAAGCTGGCTCGTATGTATACTTTTTTTTTACATTGACCCCTATCGGCTACAATTGGTAGAAATCTCTGTTAAATCGTTTTTAGTCTCATTCCAGTATTATCGGTCACAGGAAGTGAACTGCCACTCACAGTCTGGGAGGAGAGTGCCTTGAATCAGTCATTCTACCAATACCACCACCATCTTGCTTAAGTCTCATTCTAAACTCAGCAAAAAAAGAAAATGTCAACTGCGTTTATTTTCAGAAAACTTTGTGTGTATTTGTATGAGACAAACTGAACAAGTTCCACAGACATCTGACTAACAGAAATTGAATAATGTGTCCCTGAACAAAGGTAGGGGTCAAAATCAAAAGTAACAGTCAGTATCTGGTGTGGCCACCAGCTGCATTAAGTACTGCAGTGCATCTCCTCCTCATGGACTGCACCAGATTTGCCAGTTCTTGCTGTGAGATGTTACCCCACTCTTCCACCAAGGCACCTGCAAGTTCCCGGACATTTCTGGGGGGAATGGCCCTAGCCCTCACCCTCCGATCCAACAGGTCCCAGACTTGCTCAATGGGATTGAGATCCGGGCTCTTCGCTGGCATGGCAGAACACTGACATTCCTGTCTTGCAGGAAATCACGCACAGAACGAGCACTATGGCTGGTGGCATTGTCATGCAAGAGGGTCATGTCAGGATGAGCCTGCAGGAAGGGTACCACATGAGGGAGGATGTCTTCCCTGTAACGCACAGCTTTGAGATTGCCTGCAATGGCGACAAGCTCAGTCCGATGATGCTGTGACACACCACCCCAGACCATGACGGACCCTGCACCTCCAAATCGATCCCACTCCAGAGTACAGGCCTCAGTGTAATGCTCATTCCTTCTACGATAAACGCGAATACGACCACCACCCCTGGTGAGACAAAACCGCTACTCGTCAGTGAAGAGCACTTTTTGACAGTCCTGTCCAGCGACAGTGGGTTTGTGCCCATAGGTGATGTCTGGTGAGGACCTGCCTTACAACAGGCCTACAAGCCCTCAGTCCAGCCTCTCTCAGGCTATGCGGACAGTCTGAGCATTGGAGGGATTGTGCGTTCCTGGTGTAACTCGGGCAGTTGTTTATTGCCATCCTGTACCTGTCCCGCAGGTGTGATATTCGGATGTACCGATCCTGTGCAGGTGTTGTTACACGTGGTCTGCCACTGTGAGGACGATCAGCTGTCCGTCCCGTCTCCCTGTAGCGCTGTCTTAGGCGTCTCACAGTACGGACATTGCAATTTATTGCCCTGGCCACATCTGCAGTCCTCATGCCTCCTTGCAGCATGCCTAAGGCACGTTCACGCAGATCAGCAGGGACCCTGGGCATTGTTCTTCTCGTGTTTTTCAGAGTCAGTAGAAAGGCCTCTTTAGTGTCCTATGTTTTCATAACTGTGACCTTAATTGCCTACCGTCTAAGCTGTTTGTGTCAAACGACCGTTCCACAGGTGCACGTTCATTAATTGTTTATGGGTCATTGAACAAGCATGGGAATCAGTGTTTAAACCCTTTACAATGAAGATCTGTGAAGTTACTTGAATGTTTACGATTTATCTGAAAAGGGGACTTTTCTTTTTATGCTGAGTTTAGTACAAAAAGAGTAGAAAGTAGACTCACGGTGTAGGAGGAGATGGTCTTGAGCCAGTCGTCGTACAGGTTGAAGAGGACCATCTGAGGCTCGGTGGCCTTCAGGATTAGGTCTCCAAACTTCTCCACCTTCAGACAGGCCTGGAAGGGCAGCTGCAGCTCAGAGCCCTTGATCACGATGTTGGGGAAGTCCAGCAAGTGGACCTGGGAGGAGGAAGGGATAAAAATAAAAATGTTCCACATTGGTCATCTCAAGTCTTTCAATATTAATAATGTCAAATCGTATCAAAACACATCACTGATCATCACAATAGTTAATATTTATAATCTCAGTCAAGTTCAACTGAGTCCTCTTCATCTCTACTGATGTGTAAATTGGGCAGATTAATGCTATGTCTATATCAATGAGGTGGAGTGTGAAGCGCAATCAAGCAATCGATGTGATTGTGAGTTATGGGGTCTCACCTCGAGGGGATCCAGCATGCCCTTCCTGGTGACAATGATCTGTTTGGGCTGCTCCTCCACAGGGAGGGAACGAATAAGAGCAGCCACCTCCTCAGCTGTCTTCCACTTAGCCAGCTATAAAGGGAGAGGGAACAGAGGAAAGAAAGGAAAGAAAGAGGGAAGGGAACAAGGTGAGGACATTTTATTTATTAGATTGTTTATTTAACTAGGCAAGTCAGCTAAGAACAAATTCTTATTTACAATGACGGCCTACCCCGGCCAAACCCTAACGACGCTGGGCCAATTGTGTGACACCCTATGGGACTCCCAGTCACGGCCGGTTGTGATACAGCCTGGAATTGAACCAGGGTCTGTAGTAACGCCTCTAGCACTGAGATGTAGTGCCTTAGACCCCAATGAGCATAACTAGCCTTCCATGCATATTTGTTTTGCTCCATTCCAGAGTTGTATTGCCCTGTGCATTGCTAAAGAGTGACAGGTCTTTTTCATTTGAAGACGTACCTGTCCCAGACGTTTCTGTCCGGCCCACACAGAGGTGTGGATGATCTTGAGGAAGAGCTGACCTGTCCTGGGGTTGAAGATGAAGATGGCTCCGTTGATGGGCTTGGTGGTCAAGTTACCCTCAAAGGTCTGCAAGGACAGAGCGGGAGTATTTACATGACTGAAGACAGAGGATGCTGAACACCGAGACTAGCTATCTAACAGTAGATCTTTTCACAAACGTTTAATTGTCTGAAAATGTTTCACTCTGCATAAAAAGCTATTTTAGAGGTACACTGTTGTGCCAGACAGAATCCAACCCATATAACTGGAATCCCTAGAACATTGACACCAATCTCAGAATGTCTGACTTCTCACTCACCTTGTGGATGGTGACACGGTAGACGTTAGTGTCGTCCACAAACCAGATGATCTGATTGGAGAAGAGCTCTCCGTAGTTCTGGGAGGACAGGTAGGGCTCAGTGGGCTCTGAGGAGTAGAGCTGCAGACCCTTACGGATGCGCTCCCTCAGGACGTACAGAGCAGGGTTGGCCTTCATGATCTTAGCCATGGCCTGCTGGATAAGAGGCTTGCCTCCCGGGAACCAGTTACCATACCCACTGGAGGGAGGAGAGAGAAAAGATTGTGGATGATGAGTTCATATGTTATGTAACAGACGTAAACAAACACGTGTTCCATAACCCCCTTGAGTTGAGAGGGCAACGGTTGACAACCATACAAGACTACTAGCTACGCTAACAAAACGTCAGCACTTATCATGTGGACATTAGTTGAAATGCTAGAACTCATGTCAACAGGCTAGAACATTTCTCCATTACTTATCATGCAGACATTAGCAGAAATGTTAGCGTAGCTATGCTAACCTGTGGAGGTTGTAGGCCAGGTCGATGGCGATGAGCACCCCGGTGGGGGAGGGGTAGATGCTCATGTTGTCGGTGGTGTAGTCCAGGAACTTGGCTCTAGCGTAGCGCTCGATGTCGTGAGAGTCATAGTCTCCCCAGCGAAGCTGTATGTCAATCCAGTACTTCTGGGTGGTGGTGCTGTCCATCACGTCCCTGAAGAAGAGAGAGAGGTCAAGGATTAATTAGTACTAAGAAAGAAATAAGGTCTTTATAAATTGCAAGAACTTGGCTTCTTGTCAAACTTGGATCTATTAGGTCATCGAAGTTTGGAAGCCGCTTCCATTTTGAGAAGGCATATTAAAAATGGATATCTGCGAAACATCGTTCATATCCGACAAACTAAGAAAAGGCTTCAGTGTGTCATGATGTTGGCCTCTTTGGGTACAGGAAGGACAGTTGACCCCCTCCCCTTTGTACCATCACCCAACCTGATTTCCCCCCAACCCAGGGTTGTAAAAATTCCAAGAGGAGAATCTACTACAACATGTTTCATAGAGAGACAAAGGAAATTCTTCCAAGTCATAGAATTGGAGAACCAAGAGACATGTGTGTTCTGGAGAAGATATGGAAGATTGATGAAGACTCCAGCTACGAACTGATCCGCTTGGTACAATTTTGTGATACTCAGAAGAGACAATATAGCCATATTACCCTAAAACGGTCTACATGATAGCCTCAGCGATGAGACTGAATCCACATGGTTGTATAAAATGTATTAATAAGGATAAAGCTATTTGTAATACATTGAGATGCTATGTACTGATGTTAATGTGATAGAATTATATTTCTGTAACCAAGTCTAGCTCAGTCATAGGCACGCCCCCAGGGACACATACAGGACCAGGCGTCATTTGACAAGCCTGTTCTCTGGGCCCTATAAAACACCCCCTGATTTACATTTCTACAGACCAGGCCTCCACTCCATCGTGAGTTTGGCCCAGAGGTTTGACCAGCCGAGTATTCTACTGAAAGTGAACCGTACCACGTGGTTAACTTTTAGACTATCGATATCGACAGAATAAGAACAAGTCTTTGATATTAATTATTAGTCTGCAGCTAAGTAAATTATATCATCGAACGCGAAGACCAACCACATCCATTCTATGACGACATTCATGAATGTCGCTCTGACAGATCCATTCTAACCGAGAGAGAGAGAACGCTGACAAACTCTCCATCAGAACAAAACTCTCCAACAAGAATCCCGACGACACATGAGCGTAAATATATATTGATTGCAAAGGTTCCCGAATGAGTGAGCCTTCAATTGGCAATTGTTAATATTAATGAACTCTGTGTAACTTCTCAGCTTACCGTTTTATGACCCATTGTCTAACAGACCAGCCATGCTTGTTAGCCAGTAGGGCACATTCCTCTACCCATCATTGGTGACGATAATTACTGTTTGTATGTTTTCTGTTAATTACTTAGTGTAGTAAATAAATGATTTTAAGACAATTGATGTATGGATGATTTTAGTAAAGACTGGGTTCGTGCAGATAACCAAGAATTACAACTTTCATGATGAGACTGAAACAACATACGGGTTAAGATTGACTGCTATCGATGTAAAATATTACTAAGTATTTTAAGAGTTTATTCAGAGGATAACAGCTCTATAAACGTTCTTCTGTGGTGCCCCGACTTTCTAGTTAATTACATTTACATGATTAGCTTAATCAGGTAATATCAATTACAGAGAAATAATTTTATAAGTTAGCATGTCATATCACTTAATCCGGCATAGCCAAAGACACGACAAGTGTTAACGTGATACAAAGTTAAAAAGACTGTAGTGTCGTACTTTGAGTCAGCGAGCAGCGAGGGGCGTGAGACGTTCCACTTGTAGGAGGCGAAGAGTAGTATGTCGGCGCAGGAGGAGTTCATCTTGTAGGACTTCCTGGGGTGAATGGTTTCCTTCTGCACGGTCTCAATCTCCAGGGCATCCAGCTCCTGGTCAAACACCTACATAGACAGAGGAAACTCATTATTTTCTGGAAAAGTTTTTATACAATCAAAATTGACTTTTCAACCACATTGTTTTGTGATGTTGGTAGAGAATGTCCTTGAAAAAAATGCAGTGACATTTGTTTTTTGCTGCCCGGAAAGGCAGTGAAGGAAAAGGTACACAAAACGTATCATTGGAGTCTACAGTTATGTCTCAGGGTCATCAGACTTCCTGTGATCCCTGATTGAACCAAATACATCAAGCTGAGATATAAGCTCCTAGTAACGTGCCTGACAGAGATCCATGACGACGCTCTCGTGGATCTTCTGCCACAAGTGAGCCCTGAAGATCTGGATGAGGGAGATCTTCAGGGTGGGGATCTTTCCGTGCATGAAGATCCCAGTCAGATCCAGCTGCACCTGGAAACCCACGTACACCTAGAGAGGACAGAGTACGGAGCGTGATTGTGAGTGTCAAGAGTAGCAAAACAACATCTGGGAAATGCATCCGTGTGCGTGTAGTCGGGTACTCACGTTGGCCCTGTTGATAGTGGGAGACCACCAGAGGGTGAAGCGACGGTTGGGGATCTGGTTCAGACCAGATCTCTGGGCGTTGGTCAGCTTCTTCCATTTCATGGACTCCTCAAAGCCACTGGCCTTCTCCCTGTGGTGAAGTGGAGATAAGGCTGGAGGTTAGCGAGGTAAAACCCCCATACCTCACATCTACATTACTGTGTCTTTGAGCATGCATACCACAAATACTTTTGAAAATGTTTGAAAAGAGTGAGCAAAGCAGTCATCAAGGGTGGCTACTTTGAAGAAACTCATATGAAACATTTTGATTTGTTGAATTTTTTTGGGTTACTACATGATTCCAAATGTGTCATTTCATAGGTTTGACGTCTTCACTATTATTCTATAATGTAGAAAACATTCTTTATAGTAAAAATAAAGAAAAACCCTGGAATGAGTAGGTGTGTCTAAACTTTTCACCGGTAGTGTATGCACACGCGCAACAATAACAATTAAGTCATATAGTGAATGAGTGTGTGGTACTGACCAGAAGAGACCCTCCCAGGTGGGGAAGTAGGTTCCTTTGAAGAGCGTGTGTTCCAGGATGCCCTCCACCCCTCCCAGAGCCTGGATCATGTCTGTCCTGTAGTTGTTGAGGTTCCACAACTTCCCGTCGTGCCGCTGGTGGGTCCACCAGAACGGGTTCTGCTTCAGAACCTACGGGACAATCAGACAGAATAGAGTTAATGTTCTGCTTCACAACCTAGGAGACTATGAGAAAGAGCATAACATTAATGTTTGGACAAATACTTTAGGCATTTACCAGAATTGAAATGTATTTGTAAATGTCCAAGTCCATCTTTCGTTAGAGCTCATAAAAAAATTATCTGCAGTACCCACTGGTTCCTGTCTTACCTGGTACTGTTTGAAGTCAGTGCGGACCCTCCAGCCCTTGTCGTAGGCCAGCGTGTGTCTGTCCTTCTGGAACAGGGTGTTGATACGGGGGATACCTCTGTCCCAAGAGTCCTCCAAGTCCTCCAGGGTCAGACGCCTGACAGGGACAACACATCATCAACTCTCATAGTCCTAAGCCTCTGAACCATTTGACCATCTGGTTACAGACTATGCAGCTAAATCTGGGTTTACACCCCACCAAGTGTTCTCCTTAGGAAAACCTCAAATGTTGAGTTACACATTCTGGCATGCACCAAAATGTCCATGTGGAGCCACCCGTGCAGTGTGTGATTAGGTACGCCGAGTGGAGCTTAAATCCAGCCTACGTATGGACAAGGGGTTGGATTTGAGATAGGGCAACTGTCTTACCTGTGTAGGAGGTGTTCAGTACCTGTTCTGTGCGATAGCCTCCTGTCTCTTCAGGGCGTACTCTGCCCAGACTCTCTGGGAGTCGATGAACTCACTCTCCCAGGGCTGGATGTAGCGGTACAGGTTAGGAATCAGCTGGTCCTCCTCGTGGCTCATACCGGACCGGAAATGGGTGATGCCAACGTCAGTCTGCTTCGACCACCTGAGGGAGAGGGAGGGGGGCAGGACAAGATGGGTTAGTGGTAATATCAAATCGGTAGTAGCGACATTTCAAGGAGGCAGTAATGTAGCCAGGTCTATCTTCATTAGTTAACTAGAAACGTTATATCGTTATCCAGCTCTGAGGCTTACATTTCTATCAATTCAAGGTTATCAAAGCTTGCAGCAAGTGGACTTTGGGCCGTAGAAGTTCCTGTATGAGGTTAACAGTCGACAAATCTTAGCTTCTACATATTCTGCGTTTTGTGCTTACCTCAGATCCGACTGTGGGATGAGGACGTGTCCCATGGACAGCATGCCCAGCCCTCCCAGCTCCTTGGGGGTGTAGAAAACGACAGGGGGGAAGCGACTGGGCATCTTGGAGTTGAGGCCAATCTTGATACGGGTCTGGATCTTGTTCTCACACTTCACCAGCAGGTCCAGCAGCTCCTGGGTGTTGACCACCGCCTCGCGGAAGTACGTCATCAGCCCTATCAGAGCCGTGTTCCACTTGTTCACAATCTGACGGGAGATTCAATTATTAACATTAGTACAGTTCTCATAACTATAGACTACATTTATGAACCCAACTAATGATTCAATTCATTTTAATACATTTCTTTAGTTGGTATACTTCTATACACAATTATATTTAAGTTCTTTGGGAATGGGGGGCAGTATTGAGTAGCTTGGATGAATAAGGTGCCCAGAGTAAACTGCCTGCTGCTCAGGCCCAGAAGCTAGAATATGCATATAATTAGTAGATTTGGATAGAAAACTTTAAAGTTTCCAAAACTGTTAAAATAATGTCTGTGAGTATAACAGAACTCATATGGCAGGCAAAAACCTGAGAAAGATTTCCCACTTCCTGGTTGGATTTGAGGTTTGTAGTTTTTTTAAGTGATTGCCAATCCAATATACTGTGTCTATGGGGTCAGATTGCACTTCCTAAGACTTCCACTAGATGTCAACAGTCTTTAGAATGTTGTTTCTGGCTTCTACTGTGAAAGGGGAGTGAATAAGAGCTGTTTGAACCAGGGGTCTGGCTGAAAGCCTCGAGTTGTTTATCGTGCGCGGCGGCCGTGAGCACGAGCTCCATTCCTTTTCCTTGCTAAAGACAAAGGAATTGTCCGGTTGGAATATTATTGAAGATTTATGATAAAAACATCCTAAAGATTGATTATATACATCATTTGACATGTTTATACGAACTATAATGTAACTTTTTTGACTTTTCGTCTGGACTTTGAATGTGCCTTATGCATTTGGATTACTGGACTAAACGCGCGAACAAAAAGGAGGTATTTGGACATAAAGATTAACTTTATCGAACAAAACACACATTTATTGTCTAACATGGAGCCCTGGGAGTGCCACCCGGTTTAGATCATCAAAGGTTAGTGATTCATTTTAACACTATTTCTGTCTTTTGTGACACCTCTCCTTCTTTGGAAAATGGCTGTATGGTTTTCTGTGGCTAGGCGCTGACCTAACATAATCACATGGTGTGCTTTTGCCGTAAAGCCTTTTTGAAATCAGACACTGTGGCTGGATTAACAAGAAGTTTATCTTTAAAATGGTGTATAATACTTCTATGTTTGAGGAATTTTAATTATGAGATTTCTGTTTGAATTTGGCGCCCTGCAATTTCACTGGCTGTTGGCAAGGTGGGACGCTAGCGTCCCACATATCCCAGAGTGTTTTTCTCACATTAAAACCTATCTCAGTGAAGAAAGGAACAGTGGTGTTTTGTAAAGAAGTTACCTTGGTGAAGGTGGTGGATCCTGAGGCCATGAGGATCTGTCGGACTCTATTGTGAAACCGCTGCATGGACTCATCATCCACACGCAGGAAACACTGGGCCGTACGCTCTTTGGTCACCTACATACAGACGGACACACAGATGGACACAGTAAGCACAGCCTTCTCACCACATTTATCCTACAGTTAAAGGGATAGTTTCCACAAAAATAGTGTTCAAGCACCTGGCTATTCATAAAACCTTAGTACAAGGGACAAAAGTGTATCAGTGTATCAGTTCCAGTCAGCCACGGTGATGAAGGTCTGACTGTATCTGCTGGTGGCTGTCATGATTGTTTAGCATAGTTTCCCTGTATCACCATGGAGATGCAGGACAGGGTCAACTGGTGTGCATAGAAACCAAGTAACATCCCCCTTCCTCAGTCCCTTCTCTCTTGTTTATACAAGAGTCTCCATTATGAGGCTTACATCTAATGGTTGTATAAAATGAGTAAAGATGAAACAATTTGTGAAATTATGTAATGTGATTTTAGACTGTTTAATGAAGGAAACTCCAATTCCCTTTGGAGTTTAACTAAATCAGAGGACCGCCCATGAGCACAGTTATTGTCTGGCGTCATGGGACAGGCCCTTTTCTGCTCTCCGAATAAAACCCCCTCCCGGGTTTTCTATCACCAGACCAGCTTGCCTCGATAACGAGGGCTAAGGTTTGAGACCAGACCAGTACGTCTATCACAGAGGGAAATAAGGGTTTGAGTAGATTGCTGAATCTTTTAACCATCCCACGTGGTTAAACTCTTAGACTATCGATACCGACAGAATAAGAACAAGTCTTTGATATTAATTACTAGTCTGCAGCTAGGAATTCGGTATCATTGAACGCGACAGCCGACAACCGCCGAAACATCTATCCTATAACAACATGAATGAATGTTACTCTGAACTATCCATTCTAACCACGGCAGAGGGGGGGGGGGGGGGGGGGGTGGACAAACTCTCCAATAGAAAAAAACTTTAACAGAGATCACGACGACACACTGAGTGTAAATATATATATTGATTGCAATTAGTCCCGGATGAGTGAGCGTTCATGTGCAAAGGAGTAGCATTTCAATGGTTATAATTATCAACTTTGTCGTGTCTCATCTCAGTCGACCCCCTCTTCCCTTTTGTCCACCAAGCCGTGATGCCGGTTTAGCCCACTAGGGCACATTCCCCTATAATCTACTGTTTGTTATGCATTTCTGTGAATTACTTAGTTAGTAAATAAAGGATTTAAGACAATTGATGTATGGATGACTCATAGTGAAGACTGGGTTCGTGCAGATAACCAACAATTTACGACGTTTGGAATGAGACTAACGTGAGGTAAATAATAATTCATAAATTCGAAGACTAATTGATCAGATATTAAAATATCTGAAAATTATATCTTTGTAATCTGAATATTTTCCTTGGTGCCCCGACTTCCTAGTTAATTACAGTTACATGATTAATCAGTTTAATCGCGTAATAATAATTAGAGAGGTACTTGATAAATAAGTCTTCAGTTTTAATGATGCCAAAGATACGACATCCCTCTCACCTCGTTCTGCAGGTTCCAGACGCCGTCCTTGTGGGTGAACTCCTCGTAGCTGGTGCGACACTTGGGCAGGATGCGGCACTCGAAGCCACACATGTTGAAGAGCAGGTTAGGATTGTCTTTGCTGTAGACGGACACAAAGCTGTTCTCCCATTGGACCGTGGTCACAGAGCGAGGCAGGCGGTTCTTAATGTCCCAGAACACAGCACGACCCCTGGACGGTTACAGACAGGGAGGGACCACTATTATTTCACAAGATCTAAGTATCGCAGGGAAAATAACACGTGCAGGTTTCACGTCAGTACATCTCACACAAGGACTGCATTATTTCCTCAGCTACGGTTCCATAAAAACTCCATCTTAAAGAACTAGCAACGGGGGGACAACTCACAGGTTGACATCGTGCTTCATCAGTCTCATCCTGGCGTCTCTGGGCCAGCACTTCTTGTTGTTGTAGCCCACAATGTTCTCATTGTTGGGGTCAGGGTGCTCCGTCAGGTACCTCTGGATCAGGTCCCTGGCCTCATCAGCTGAGAACCTGGAAGGAGAAACAAGGAGGACATGTCAACCACTGAGCTTCTACAGATACCTACATGGTCTAAGCTGTTAATCTGCACCAAGTAAAACTTTGTGTGCGTGTTTTCTGCTCCTACTCAGGTATTTGATGTAGAGTCAGTTAAGGAGTACTACCTATCTAAGGTGTGGTCTAATTTGTGTACCTGAAAAAGATGTGTATGCGGTCAATGTATCTGCAGTAGAGGCGGATGGGGTGGGCGCTCTCTGTGGCTGTATCCTGGAAAGACAGGAAGTCATTGGGCATCTGAGGGGGTCCGGCCATCTCACTGGCCCTGTGGAGCCCCAGCACCAACAGGTCCATGACCAGGCCGTAGTACTGCACGATGAACGAGGCAAACTGCAGACCACGGATGATACCATACGAGTTGGTGTGGTTCATGTCCTGGGATGGGAGAGAGGAAGGATATGACGTTGGGTCTATATATTCACAACTAAACAGTTAGTAGGGAAGAGTGAAGTACAAGGTATGAAATCGAACAATGCCATCGTTCAACAACAAAAACACATTCACAATGCAAATACAATATCTTCCTCATTGCTTTTGAATGAGGAAAATTGGAAACTCAATTTACTTCCTGACTTGACTGAAATGAAATTGATCTAAACCCTTCACAACAATCCCCTCCTCGAGATGGCAAGGTGTTCTCACCTTGTAGTTGATGACCACGTTGTTCTTGGCGGTCATGTAGTCAGCGATGTTGTGGTCCACGATGAGACGCAGCAGTCTGTTGAGCAGCGTCAGATCTATTTTCTCATACATCTTCTCATAGCGAGACTCCAGCATCACGTTACACTCTCCCTCCATCGTCTCCCACACATCCTGCAGGTTGTTGATGCCTGCCAACAAAACATAGGATACAAACAGAGTGTTTTTGGCCAACATTAATGGATATATACTGCTCAAAAAAATAAAGGGAACACTTAAACAACACATCCTAGATCTGAATGAAAGAAATAATCTTATTAAATACTTTTTTCTTTACATAGTTGAATGTGCTGACAACAAAATCACACAAAAATAATCAATGGAAATCCAATTTATCAACCCATGGAGGTCTGGATTTGGAGTCACACTCAAAATTAAAGTGGAAAACCACACTACAGGCTGATCCAACTTTGATGTAATATCCTTAAAACAAGTCAAAATGAGGCTCAGTAGTGTGTGTGGCCTCCACATGCCTGTATGACCTCCCTACAACGCCTGGGCATGCTCCTGATGAGGTGGCGGATGGTCTCCTGAGGGATCTCCTCCCAGACCTGGACTAAAGCATCCGCCAACTCCTGGACAGTCTGTGGTGGAACGTGGCGTTGGTAGATGGAGCGAGACATGATGTCCCAGATGTGCTCAATTAGATTCAGGTCTGGGGAACGGGCGGACCAGTCCATAGCATCAATGCCTTCCTCTTGCAGGAACTGCTGACACACTCCAGCCACATGAGGTCTAGCATTGTCTTGCATTAGGAGGAACCCAGGGCCAACCGCACCAGCATATGGTCTCACAAGGGGTCTGAGGATCTCATCTCGGTACCTAATGGCAGTCAGGCTACCTCTGGCGAGCACATGGAGGGCTGTGCGGCCCCCCAAAGACATGCCACCCCACACCATGACTGACCCACCGCCAAACCGGTCATGCTGGAGGATGTTGCAGGCAGCAGAACGTTCTCCACGGTGTCTCCAGACTCTGTCATGTCTGTCACATGTGCTCAGTGTGAACCTGCTTTCATCTGTGAAGAGCACAGGGCGCCAGTGGCGAATTTGCCAATCTTGGTGTTCTCTGGCAAATGCCAAACGTCCTGCACGGTGTTGGGCTGTAAGCACAACCCCCACCTGTCGATGTCGGGCCCTCATACCACCCTCATGGAGTCTGTTTCTGACTGTTTGAGCAGACACATGCACATTTGTGGCCTGCTGGAGGTCATTTTGTAGGGCTCTGGCAGTGCTTCTCCTGCTCCTCCTTGCACAAAGGCGGAGGTAGCGGTCCTGCTGCTGGGTTGTTGCCCTCCTACGACCTCCTCCACGTCTCCTGATGTACTGGCCTGTCTCCTGGTAGCGCCTCCATGCTCTGGACACTACGCTGACAGACACAGCAAACCTTCTTTCCACAGCTCGCATTGATGTGCCATCCTGGATGAGCTGCACTACCTGAGCCACTTGTGTGGGTTGTAGACTCCGTCTCATGCTACCACTTGAGTGAAAGCACCGCCAGCATTCAAAAGTGACCAAAACATCAGCCAGGAAGCATAGGAACTGAGAAGTGGTCTGTGGTCCCCACCTGCAGAACCACTCCTTTATTGGGGGTGTCTTGGTAATTTCCACCTGTTGTCTATTCCATTTGCACAACAGCATGTGAAATGTATTGTCAATCAGTGTTGCTTCCTAAGTGGACAGTTTGATTTCACAGAAGTGTGATTGACTTGGAGTTACATTGTGTTGTTTAAGTGTTCCCTTTATTTTTTTGAGCAGTATATAATGAAAGCATCTAACAGAAACAATTGAAGTGGTTGTCGATACGTTTTCCTATTATACAATATGCATTGGCAGCATTGGCTTTGTGAATACACATATACAACTACTATAAGCAACACTCAACATTTTGGGACTTTTGAAAGCAACGTTGTCTACCCAACATAGTCCTCACCTTGGCACCACTTGTAGACGAGGAGTGGAGGAGGCTCTGTGTCAGCCGGTTTGATCCAGGGGGGGAAGAGACGTCGTTTGTCAGCCTCATACCACAGGTACTGGTCCAGGTAGGCATCGGTGATCTTCTCCAGGGGCTCCACATCATACACAGGCACCAGGTGGCTGTACAGGTCCATGAACTCTATGCCAACCTAGAGTGAAGGAGGGGAGAGATGAATAGGTGATTGTTATGTTCATAGAACAGAGATAGATTTGGGTATTGATACAGTTGTCTTTGTCAACTGAAAGTCCTAATAATCTCCATCTCGTTAGACAGAAATGGGGGGAACCTAGAGGTTAACTTGTGTTTTCAGAGTAACTTAAGTTGCTAATAAACCGATCATGAGGCAAAAAGCTCAGTGTGTAAATAGAGTTGGTCCTGGGACTAACCTCCTTGAAGGCTCTCTGTGTGAGCAGGTGACGTTTGATTCTGGACAGGGCCTCGTGAGGGTTGTCATAAGCCTGTTCTATCAGCCCCAACTCCTCTCTCTGGGACTGGTTCAGCCTGGACTTCACACTGGAAAGAGAAAACAACCACACAAGTCACTGCAAGATCAAATAAATAACATACCTCAGCAGAAAGAATCTACAGGCATCTCATTACCCGATAAGCTATCCAAGGTAGCATTTAGCATTACAGTACATGTTCCCTAACAGGAGGCTACTGGGAGTTGGTGTGTGTTACCTGTAGGCCTCTTTGAGCCTCTCCAGGGCCAGGATGAGCAGCTTGGTGTCGTGTTTGTAGGACAGCGGGGGGAAGGGGATGGGGGAGAAGCGTCTGCTCTCCAGCCAGTGGACTGTGGTGGTGTAGATGGCCACAGCCTCCTCTGCTGTGATGTATGGACCATCCTGGGAGACACAGATGACACATTATACACACTGCTCTAAATGGATATGGCAATATGAAGTCATAGGAACCAAGTTACCAGTTTTAAACAAATAATAACGATATCTTTAAATGATAGAAAAAGACAGGAACACAAGTGTCAGAGTATTATACTACCGACTCAGCCTGTTCTTCAGAGACTGGTGGCCCTGTTAACTCTGCTGGTTTGCTGTTGCATATCTGAAATGTCTACACTTCTCACAGCAGAGTAGGTAGTTGCACCATAGAGATAAAACTGTGTTTTACTTCCATGGTTGCATCAGCTATGCAGTTACCTAGTGCCTTCTTTCCCATAAATGAGGACCATAGTGTGCTGTATTACCTTCAGGTAGTTGTGCTGCCTCTCCTGCTCAGCCTTCAGGTACAGACGGGTCAGTCTGCCCAGGTTCTTCTTGCACACCGTCTTGTCCACGGTGGCGCCGCGCCTGATTCGCTCGCGGTTATAGTGGGCCGTGTTGGTCCACCAATCAGCTTTGGCCTTCACATACCGTAGGATCATGTTCTCGATGGGGGTGGGCAGGCCTGGGACCTGGAGGGAGGACACAGATTAGACAGAGCAAAAGCTGTCAGTACTGGATAGGTGTAAATGAAGTACCTTCCAGGGAATCAAACTGCGTTTATTGCTTACAAAATTGTTATTGCTGAAGACAACTGCGTTTGATGAAAGATGATATTTCTATAACATGTCACTAATAAATATTCTTAAAGCAATCATCTACTCTGCATTCCCTGAACTGCCCCTACCTTTTCGGCAGTAAAACCAAGCACACACACACCTTGAATGAAGCCCCAACATTCCTTTCCCTCTATATGCTGCCTCCTCATCCCTATACATCCCCTCTGTCATCATACCTTCCAGGGGATGTTGGCCTTCCAGCAGCGCCACGACTCAGAGAGGTGCTGCAGGATGGTTCTGGCCTTGTTCTGCTTGATGCCCTCAGGCATCATGTCCAGGATGTCATGCATCACGGCAGCACGCAGCTCTAGGTCAAAGTGGGACTCCACGCGCTGCTTCGTCACAGTCTTCGCCACGCCCTTGGAGTGACGACCTGTTGAAGGGGACATTCACGATTGGTTGATAGACTGAGAACACCATCAGTACAAGCACTTCTCATGTGAGTAAATGAATGATCCATAGTTAATTCATCACGGTTTTCTTATCGTCACAGTTCATGGTCCTCCCTTTTCATAACCCTTCACACGGACACATCGAAATATTGACAATTGCTCAAGGGCACAAAAGCAACTTGGCAAACAAGTACCGTAAATTCCGGACTATAAGCCACAACTTTTTTCCCCACGCTTTGAACTCCGCGGCTTAAACAACGGCTAATATATGGATTTTTCAAAAAAAAAATCTTCAAAAAAACATTCTGTGACGTGCTCAGTTTTTTGGCGGCATGAAGCTTTCATTAGACCAATGAAACTGCCAAACGGGTTAAGGTCAAACAACTTTTTTATTTACGGTTTAGATTAAATCGAGCGCTCTCAAACTTCCCATCATTCTGATTACGGTAGTCATTTTGTCACCCTCATCATGGCAAAGACACGGAGAAATGCATATGATGCAGCTTTCAAGTTGAAGGCGATTGATCTGGCTGTTGGAAAAGGAAATAGAGCTGCTGCACGGGAGCTTGGTCTTAATGAGTCGATGATAAGACGTTGGAAACAGCAGCGTGAGGAATTGACTCAGTGCAAAAAGACAACTAAAGCTTACTGCTAATTTTTAATTTTTTGTTACAAGCCGTGTTTCGTTAAAGCCTATTTATTTTTGTTACAAGCCGTGTTTCGTTAAAGCCTATATCTTTTTGTTACAAGCCGTGTTTCGTTAAAGCCTGTGTAAAGTTCATTTCTTTCAATGTACCGGTAGGCACCTGCGGCTTATAGACATGTGCGGCTTATCTATGTTCAAAATAATATATATTTTTTTAATTCAGTGGGCGCGGCTTATATTCCGGAAATTACGGTAGTTCATTGATGGGCCATACCGCATCAGTTGATAATGATTAATTTCACACAAACAATTCTAACATGACCTATGACAAAAGGGAAGTTAAAAGGCCTTACCTTCGAACTGCCTGGCCAGCAAGTTGCCGAGCCATCTCTCTAGCAGGGGGGTGATGCCCCTCATGAAGAACAGCCATACCCTCCATCCTGGGGCCCAGAACCCACAGCCTGGACCCTTACCCACCGGACCCTGAGAACACACAGGAAAACGCACACCTTCAACAACAAACTCAGGCTTTAGTTCTGTCCCAAAATAACCAATACATTATAGAGCAGATGTGTTACTTAGTGGTGTTTCAGACATGTTTCCTTTACTAAATCTGCAATAAAGGTAATGTTTGTGTGCATTTACATAGATCTGTCTCTGTGTGTATACTCAGTACTCACAGTGTTGAAGCGGTAGTAGATGAGGTGCTTGAGGTCCTTGCACATGCGGATCTGTCTCATCAGCTTGTACTTGTAGCGGTACATGCCAGTCAGCTGGCCCACGTGGGCAAAGATGTACTGCAGCCCGTCTGCCAACTACAGACCAAGGAGGAAGTAGGGAGAAACAATACATATTAGGAAAGACTTTAAATTGAAATGGATTTGACTCATTTAATAAAAACGGGTACTTCCTGGTAACTCGAAATGACACAACGACAAGGTTCCAGTTTAACAACGTTTACTATACTGTATTAGCACACTACATGGTTGCCATTGCACTCAGGCCAGGTTCATCAATGAGATTGCTGCGCAGGCGCACTAATAACAGAGTGATAGCCCCGTAATAACAGAAATATAGGGATAGTTAAAACATGAATTTAACACTTCCAATTGTGAGCCAAAATCAAATCATGCTATTTAAACGCCACATAAAAAATATTTTATTGGAGCTTTAATGTGATTCAAATGTGTGTTACTGACCTGGAAAGCATCCACGTTGCCCAGTCTGTACTGTACGTGGCTGTCCACCACCAGCTTGCTGAGACGCAGCACCTCTCTGCACAGATGGAAGGCATTCCCGAACCTGGACTTCTTACGTTCCTGAAGGGACAGACACCACGGGCGCATTCAGCATGGTACAACGTTGTGGAACTCGTTTAGATAGAACTGCCATGAATAGAGCTGACATGATTCCTTATTCTACATGTCAAAGAGGCATGTTCTTTCAATATATCATATTTCTATCTCCAACATTCGACAAAGTTTGCCAACTGAACGTGGCCCCGAAAACCCCTAAACTGTTAACTCAGTGCAGGTTAGATAAAATATGCTTGCAATGTAGCATGACACAAGCACCCCTTGATATTGAGCTACTACAGATTAGGATTTATTTATGCAATTTAGACAACTAAGTAAGAAGGGCCGCGGTAAGCCAGGGCAAGGGGATGTTTTTGGACCAGACTTGGGTCTACTTTGCTCTGTCTTGCACCTTTTTACATCAGCTGGCATCTAGTTTGGGGCTACAGTGTCTTCTGATCCCTCCTGTCTCAGCCTCCAGTATTTATGCTGCAGTAGTTTATGTGTCGGGGGGCTAGGGTCAGTCTGTTACATCTGGAGTATTTCTCTTGTCTTATCCGGTGTCCTGTGTGAATTTAAATATGCTCTCTCTAATTCTCTCTTTCTGTCTTTCTCTCGGAGGACCTGAGCCCTAGGACCATGCCTCAGGACTACCTGGCATGATGACTCCTTGCTGTCCCCAGTCCACCTGGCCGTGCTGCTGCTCCAGTTTCAACTGTTCTGCCTGCGGCTATGGAACCCTGACCTGTTCACCGGACGTGCTTGTTGCACCCTCGACAACTACTATGATTATTATTATTTGACCATGCTGGTCATTTATGAACATTTAACATCTTGACCATGTTCTGTTATAATATCCACCCTGCACAGCCAGAAGAGGACTGGCCACCCCTCATAGCCTGGTTCCTCTCTAGGTTTCTTCCTAGGTTTTTGCCTTTCTAGGGAGTTTTTCCTAGGGAGTTTTTCCTAGCCACCGTGCTTCTTTCACCTGCATTGCTTGCTGTTTGGGGTTTTAGGCTGGGTTTCTGTACAGCACTTTGAGATATCAGCTGATGTACGAAGGGCTATATAAATACATTTGATTTGGTTACCTTTGTGGTGAGGGTCTTGACAGGCTTGAGGTTGAAGTTGTAATCCAGGTGCAAGTAGTTGAGGTTCTTGCGGTGGATGAGCAGGTTCAGCATGTTGTAGCCCTGTCTGCACACCTGCAGGCCCACCTCCACCCAGTCCAGCTTAGTCGACTGGAAGAACTTGGTGGCTTTGAAGGAACGGAACAAGTACCTGTAGGGAGGACAGAGGAGGCTAGTCAGGTTCTGTTGTACATTTTTTCCCCCAAAATGGTGGTGCAAATAGTACATTCCAGTTATTTTTTCGTATGAAACACCAACAAACAAACATTGCCGAAATTCATGGTTCTTATGGTAATTTGAGAACTTGAGAATCATCACTGATGCTTACCTCTTCTTCTGGGCCTTGGGTGGTCTGTGTTTGAGAGCGTTGAGTACGTAGTACTTGAGCAGTTTCTGGTAAGACACACGCACCTTCACTGGCTGGCCGGCCGGGCAGTGCTCACGATACCTGATAGGGGAGGCAGTCAGGCAGACACTCACTAATTACATTTTAATTTAGTATTAATATGCCATCTTTATTAGGTTTACAATATCAGCTGAGACAAGAGTTCACAGATAGACCTGTAATGACTGCTATATGTAGGACAAGTTACTTAGTTTTATTGTATTAGAGAAATGTTTCCAATAACTTCCAATAAATTAAAAAAGGCGATAAATACTTTTATACAGCAATAACAATTCCCAGACTACATCAACATTACCAAATAATGTTCTTTGAGTGTATCCTCACCAGTTCTTGATGAGTGGGATGTCGATGGCCCGCCTGGTCCTCCCAGATCGCAGATTGAAGGGGCGTGGCGCCCAGAGCAAAGCGATTCCATTGGCTGTGTTGTCTGTGTAGAGGGGCGTCTCCTTCAGGAAGGGCTCCACGTACTCTGGAAGCTCAAACTCCTCGTCATCCTCTGGCAGAGGCTCCTGACTCTGTAGGGGTGTGAGTATGTGTGAAAGAAGTTGGGGGGGAAAGAGCGAGTGAGGGGACAGCAACTGGAGCACACACACTGCAATAGAGGTATCCACTATTAGTTGACTCTCCCATTCTCAAAATAAGTGTTTGAATGCTGATGGACTAACTGCAGCACAGGTTCAGCTCAACCAGTAACCCACCATTCAATTCTCCTTCGGTCGTTACGCACTTGCATTGGTTTGCTTGCCTTTGTAGGAGGGCTCGTAGCTAGGTAGATATACTTTGAGAAAACATTTTTGTGCCCTAGTCTAGACGGCATTAAAGGCACTGCTGGGGCATGGTTCATTACAATTCAAGAGATATTTGTCACCGAAGGGCAATTTGGCTGTAGTGCATTACGTATAGTACACTAAAAACAACACATACCTTGACTGAGTGTCTGTGGGAGATGGGGTTGATCAGGGGGTCAAAGTAGAACGCTGGCAAATCAGGATCCTCAGTCTTGATGAAAACCACATTGGGAGTGTGGTACCTACAGAAACACTAGTTAGCATTGGTGGCGTATCACCCAAATGTGTGCATATCAATAGGTTTTTATTTCTGGAGTCTGGGAGGTTGTTCTGGGGCCTGTATGAGATTCTCAGTAGAGGGCATCTTTCTCACCAGGTGAGGTGAACGTGGTGGGGAAGGTTGTTGTACAGGTATGGGAAGGCAATCTTGTACTCCGTCCTGATTGGCTGTCTGATGATAATTTTGTTGATGTCGTTGAACTCGTTCCAGTCTTCATCTCTGAGATGGGAGAAGATAGTTGAGGAACAGATACTTCAACAGTGAAATGCCCAAAAACCACCACATGGTAGACAGTACTAGGCTGTTACCACTAAGGGGTAACAGCCTAAAGACCCAGGCTCTTACTGGAGGTTGATGTCCCTAACTAGGGGTTCAAACTTGGGTCCCCCAGGGATGGCCATGTTGAGGGCCTTGGAGGTGAAGAAGGCCTTCAGGTCAAACAGGTAGAAATAGTTGTAGTCCACCAGGTCAGTCAGCAGCTGGTTGGCCAGACGGTACAGCGTGGACATCATGGGCAGGGTGAACTGCCAACGCCTGTACGTGGTCCCGTTCACATACCTGGAGTTGGAGGGAAGGAGAGGAAGGCAGGTTCATATAAGGACTAGAAGAAAATGTATATCCATTCCAGTCATGTTTTGTCTTGAAGAATACTTGACTGATTTCAACTTACCCAGAACTTGTGCTAAACCAACCAAGACTTGTGTTTAAATATTGTGGGTTACATTAATAGGTTTCAGGTCTTTGGTACGCTGTGATAATGTTCTGATGACCACCAGGCAATAGTTTAAACCATGCTCATTTGAAAATAAAGCAAAACGCTGTGTGCAGGTGTCCTTTCTGCATCAGGACTGTCCAGAGAGAAACCAAATGAGGTTTTGCTGTGACTCACTTGTTGGTGTCCTTAAGGGGCTGGTGTTCGTAGAGCCACTCCGCCACGGAGGAGTCCTCTTCTGCATCCAGCTCCATCTGGATGGCCTCCAGTGGCTCCACGTCCAGGATGTTATCAGCGTAGTCCAGCGGAGGTTCCTCATCGTCAAAGGGAGGGAAGCGCATACGCTTGAAGTGACGACGGTCCCTTTTCTCACGGCGCATCATGATCCACATGGCGCTATGGAGAGAAGAGAGAACAAGGATCATCTAGGTGGTTTGCGACATCTATGGCTGACTAGTTTCTAACAATTCGTAGAGAGGACTTTATGGAAACTAGGCATACTTCAATCCAAAAACAGACCTCAACTGTTCCTTCACTTTAAAAATATACAAAAACAGAAATAAAAAATTGCTTGAACAGAATATTAGCCTGTCTCACCCCCACTGGGCGATGTAGACAGGCTCTATGACCCAGGGGATCTCGTTGACAAAGGAAATTGCTCCGGTGATGTGGTATAGAACAGGCACATCTCTGATCTGCTCCCAAGGCATGGGCATGTTCTCCAGTAGCTTCAGCACCGCGTGGGGCATGTACTTCAGGGCTCTGTGGAGAAGACCGCACAAAGAGGGAAGGGAAGTGGAGACAGTGAGGAAGGTGTGTGTGTTGGGAGATGGATGAAAAGAGGAAAGGGGGGGGCCATGGTTAGCAAACTACAAACTATAATTGTTTTAATTATTGTGATAGGTTCATGTTTTGCCGGTACAGCATACCACCACTATTTATTTTGCAGGGACGCCGTACCACCGTACTTTCACCCCTGGATGTCATACACATAACATTCACCAGAGTTCCATAGAGTCACTGAGAAGTTGCTTCATACCCCAGGTAGACCCTCTTGTCGTGACGGAACTTCCTGTTGGTCATGTCACCGTGGTCCCTGATGATCTTACGGACATGCTCAGGTGGCATGTCTTCCTTCTGGGCGTCAACAAACCCAAACTTCCTCTTCTCAGAGTAGCGCTTCGCCTGCAACTGCTGCCATTTTCTGGCTGTTGTATTGTGAAAATAACAATAATAGTTGAATTATAGTTTCATGCAATGGAATTTTCTATTTCATGAATTGAATAACAACCCCATGGAAATCATTGGCAAAGGGGCAATGAAATGTTATGTGTTTTGGTAGATGACAGACACATGAGGCCAGTCCAATAGCTGTACATTAGATAAAACACATTGATCAAACGTTCCCCTTGAGCTGAACCAACCTTTCTCTTGCAGTTTTTCCTCAGACATGTAATCTGGAACCTGGGCTGGGGGATGGATACCTGGGGGCATTCCACCAGGTACCCCTCTATAAGGGAATGCAGCTGCCATTGCGGCTCACAACTAGAAAGATTTATAATTTAAAATACTAATAAAAAGGGTCAAACAAGAATCATGTATTATTAGTTAGGTAGTACTTCAGCAAGGAACATATACCATGAGTGTCAATAACAAGTAATGCATTAGCTTTCTGTGCTCAATTCATCATGAAATGTTTCGATTTACCAACACGTTTACAATGGCTGCTGCTTTCTGGTAAATATAAATAAACTAAATCAACTGTGAGTAATTTTCAATATAGATCAATATTTCATTACTTTAGCTAGTAGGTGAAATCTTGAGCAGTGCAAAGTCTGGAAAGCTAGCTAGGTCGCTGGCTAGGTAACTTAATTGGCGGATGCTTTATAACGTTAGCTGTAGCACGCATACAAATTCAAGTGTGTCGTTAGCACACACAATGGGGAAAAGCACAGGTGGGCAAATTAGTTAACCAATCGAGTAATACAATTCTAACCTATCATACGTGATTTGATTTAGTTATTAGTTGGGCAGCAATTTAGTTATTAGTTGGGCAACAACTTTTTTTTGTGAAGGCCCAGAATGAAAGTGCTAACGTTAGTCTGCTAATGCTAACCAGATCAATTGCACAACCAGAGGACCTGGCAAAACGTACCTCCTCCACGTCCAGGGCAACTGCTTCGTATTGAAAATAGCCTCGGTTTGCACACGATTATAACAACATTTCTCGGTAAAAATGATATGAACTTTTCCCTGCTTTTCACGATTGTGTTGATTAGCCTTCCTCCTGCCCAAAGCACGCAGTGTAAACGACACCGCACGTTGCGCGCACTTCCCTTGAATTCACGAACGTACAGTACGCTGTTTGATGGATTTCGAACTACACAAACAAAGGGGGCTACGCAAGAATATGCACAAACGTAGAAGACAAGCGCACTAATTCAAAGTCTCCGGATGAAGAAACGGAAGTTTCGTCACTTGGACAGGATGTTTGGGTTTCAAAGTTCGACCTGTGTCTGCCTCTAAAAAAAACATAAATTTGTCAACACAAGTGCATGACAATGTCGATGTAGGTTTGTTATCAGATTACAACCATGTATGTAGCTACACTAATTGTTAAACGTAGCTAAAGTAAGACGTTGTATATCCTTAAATACCTACCATGGTACCAACACTCAGACAAGGCATGCAGCTATTCCTGTAAATCCACCATGGCTACTCCCACCTCCAGTAGTTGATCTACTAGTGTTGAAGAGACTACAGAAAGATAGGGAGAGTGTTAAATCCATCTGATTTGTTTAATAGACGTCTGGATACTGTGTATCAGGATTTTGTGACCATTTACACAGATTGTTCCAAAGATCCAAGAACAGGACATACTGGGTCAGCATTTTTGTAGTGCAGGAACGTATTACAGATCACCTGGCTGTATATGCGACGGAGACGATGGCCATACTGTTGGCCTTGCAGTGGTTGGAGGAAGTCAAGCCAGACAGAGTAGTTATTTGCTGTTATTGATGTGAGGTGTTGATGAGTCTGCAGTCCTTTAGGTCATGTAACAGACAATACCTGCTTTATGAGGCACTACAAACTCATGGCATGATTAGACAGATTGGTATACAGATCAGATTTACTTGGGTCCCAGTCCATGTGGGGGTGTAGGGGAATGAGGCAGTTGATGTACTGGCTAAACAAGCACTTAGTAGTTGGGATTTTATAGTTTCAATGAGCAAGGCAGAGGCAAAAAGCCTGATATTGACAGTGATGGTGCCACGATGGCAGGAGCAGTGGAATAGAGCTACTAAGGGCTGGGATTTAATTCAAGTACAGAGGAAAGTCTGGGAGGGGAGGACGGCATTAAGGGGCAGAAGAGAGAAGGCTATTTTTACAAGGTTAAGGGTGGGACACACCCGGTTGAATAAGACTTTAAATGGGATAGGAAATCATCCAACAGGAAAGTGTGATTATTGCCAGGAAACAGAGACAGTGGAGCATACATTGCTACAGTGTGGGCAGTATCAGAAGGAAAAAGAGAGGATGAGAGCTAGTATGAGGGAGAAGGAGATACAGGAAATTAGTTGTAAAAGTATATTGAGTAGAACTTCATTGGTTATAGTCTCAAATATTTTATATTTTTTAAGATGAACGGGGCTGGCAGGATTTCGTATTTCGTTTCTCCCTGTCTCTGGCCCACACTCCAGTACAGTAGGTGGCGGTAATGCACCATGACGTTGGATTGTGAACCGAAGATAAACCCCACCGAAGAAGAAGCCCAGGCATGCGCAAAAAGTGGCGCACCTAGTTCTCGCATCTGATTTTTCTACATAGTATGCTGTCGCCACTGTCTTGCACTAATTGTTCTACACATTTTGAAAAGAAACCAAAAGTTTTCAAAATATTACGTATTTTAGCACTAACTGATGAGAGGACAGCTTAAGTACTTCTCGCGGACATTACCCCTCCACTACAGTCCGCATTTCTGTGTCCAGACTGTAACAAAATAAGTGCATGACAATGTCAAGGTACGTTTACCCTTACTAAAAATAAGTGCCGTCAGTGTGCAGTATAACTGAAGAACGCTGTAGTATCTGTAGATAGAGTGCAGTATACTGCAAATTCTGCGTCCAAAATAACTTTTTTTTAACCTTAGTAATATTCAAATCTAATTTTATTGGTCACATACACCTGTTTATCAGATGTTGTTGCAGGTGTAGCGAAATGCTTGTTTCTAGCTCCAACAGTGCAGTAATATCTAACAAGTAATACCTAACAATTTCACAACATATACCCAATACAGACAAATCTATGTTAAGGCATGGAAATAAGAATATATCATATTTGGATGAGCAATGTCAGAGTGGCATAGACTAAGATACAGTAGAATATAATACAATACAGTATATACAGATGAGTAATGCAAAATATGTATTATTAAATTACATTATTAAAGGAGGGCAGGTAGTTTGCCCCCGGTGATGCGTTGGGCAGACCGCACCACCCTCTGGAGAGCCCTGCGGTTGTGGGCGGTGCAGTTGCCATATCAGGCGGTGATACAGCCCAACAGGATGCTCAAAATTGTGCGTCTGTAAAAGTTTGAGGGTTTTAGGTGCCAAGCCAAATTTCTAAAGTGTAACTGCCATTATTATGCAATTACTGCATCCAAAATATCAGTCTAAAGCAGTGTAAAAACTGCAATCTTTTTTTTGTAAGGCACCACACCTGCTCAGCTGAGCTAGTTGAACATTTCGGTCAGTGATTGCCTAAATTCAACACCCTTGATTTTCCAGGCCGGTTAAATAAAAAACATGAAGTGCCTGCTGCACTCCATGACCAGGGTTGCCTACCCCTGGGTTAGGGAGTTGGCTTGACAGTCGCTGGACCCAGGTTCCAATTTGCAACAATATCACTTCACCTTGCCTTGGGACCAAATGGGTGAATTTATAAATTGGAAACATATCATTCCCCCGAAACAGATTTTATTTTTTAGTTGATAAAAAAAATAAAAAAATCTTTATTTAACTAGGCAAGTCAGTTAAGAACAAATTCTTATTTACAATGACGGCCTACCCCGGATGACACTGGGCCAATTGTGCGCCGCCTTATGGGACTCCAAATCACTGCCGGATGTGATGCAGCCTGGATTCGAACCCGGTACTGCAGTGACGCCTCTTTGCTTAGATTCACGTGGCAATTGAAAATAGCTGAATTAAATAGGAAATATATTTTCTACAAATTATTTGAGGGAGTGCGCACATGCGGCTATTCTGTGTTGAGCGGTGTCGTGACGTTGTATTAGTTAATGTGACGACTGATGCTCATCGAATGATTAACGGTTTATAATTGCGTGATTAAATGAATTAAGCAATGAATCAAGCAATTATTAACTCATTAACCTGGGGCACCATGGGAACATTGTTTTGATTGAGTTTCTATTTCCCAAATTAACTCAAAGGATATCAGAATATTGATTTTACAACAGTCGCTAAATTAATCAATTTCCTCTACAGTCTCATTCTGAACGTCGCATAATCCGGGAATCTGCACGGACCCGGGCTTCACCAATGAGTTTCCCACACCAATCTTAGTTGATTATTTATTTACTAGCAAGCTAAAATGATGATAAAAATACACATACACAAAACACAGTCTAGCTATTGGTTAGGACTTAGTATAACGGGCCAACACACTATGGCGCGTGTTACCCAAAATGGGGATTTAAAACAGAGAGAAACAAAGGAAGTACACGAGAGAAATATACATTTGGGTTCATTTGTCAGCTATGCTTATTTAAAACCTAGCCTTGCCCCGAACTGCCGCTCTTATGGGTCAGAATATAATGATGTAATTACGTGTTGGAGGTCTCAGGTGGGAAGCTCCGCGTGGGTCGTTTAGGCTTCTCAATGACGCACTTCTCCGGCGCAACTCTCTGGTTGTCCTCACGATGTCAGTGTCCTTCTTGGCTTAGTGGTCTGATCCCTCGCGGTCTTCTGAGGACAGACAGCTCTGTAGCTCAGAGCTCACAGCGTCGGACTCGAACGGTGAAGATACCACGATTTGATGGAGAGTGGAGACTGGGTGGTTCGGCTTGAATTCACCCGCTTAGACACAGCTACTCGTCCGTAGCTCGTGTAGAAAAAGATTTCTTTGTCTTCAACCTTGTGTTTCGTTTTGGGGTTCGTCGACTTTGTTAGACCTTCGCTGCAGCTTGGGGTCAATTAGTCTCCTATGTTAATTCTTCACTCTCCTGTCTTATACCCTCGGGTCAGAAGTGGGTGTAACCGCCTTTAGGGCAATTCTCTGGGCGGACCAAGTAAAGGGGCAAGGCTTAGATTTGACTAAAATCCAATTTTAGACACTAACTTCACATTTCATCTTTACCAAAACATTCTGTTTGATTTGGATATTTTCCACACAACGTACAATGTATAAACATCAGGCATATACTGGGAAAACTCTTAAAGGTACAATGTTTTCATAATAACGTCATCTCTTAACCTTTAAAAACAATACAAAAGTTACATACATTTTAATATTCCACCTCTCGTCATGACCACCATTGTGGCTGACGGAAACCATTGTTCCAAAGTCCCTTTATTGCATGTTTAATGTTCTGAGGCCAGTTCTCCATTGTTAGGACAAAGGAATTTCTCTGTGGCCTAAGGTTTATTATGGGCATGAGGTGTCATAAAACCCCCACATCTTCAGACCCCTAGATCTCTCCTCCTCTGTTGGGGGTTTGGGAGATAATCTGTAGGGTGGTGGTCTCCTGTACCCTGACCTGATCAGGACAGTCATGACAGCGGTTAACAAAGAAATGGGTACTGCTATATGCTTAATTTAGAGTTATTTATTTATTATTAGTTATTTAATACAATCGAAGGCTGCATGATGCGACTCTAATGATGATTTGAAAAAAGTTGCATGAAAGGCATGAGCTCTGCTTTCTTTTTTGTGCAGACTGTACACACTTCATCAGTCTCTCATTCACAATTTGACAAGCACTTGATAATGCCTCAAATTTCCCGGCTGCATCACCTTTGTGTGGCCATAATCCCCCTGCAAATATCCATGCCTTTTGCGGCCAGTGGCCGTTGTGCCCTTGGGCAGAATATAATAATTATGATCCCCTTCTCCCCGCTGCGTGCCGAAGCACCTCTCACTCACATGGCTCTCAGTCACGTGATCGGGTCTTTCTTACAGTCTACAAGTGAAGACAGACACATCGGAGAGGCAACTGCGTGCATCCTTATCCAATTACGAGGCGCATATTGAAGATTTTGGAAGAACTGTCCACATTTACTTTTTCGTCAGCCAACAAGATGAGTAGGCCTAACGAAAAGCAAAAGCACTAGCCTAAGTCAATCTACTATCCCAAATTAATACAACCACAAGCATTAAAAAAACTGTTTAAGCTGTGAGCCTGATGCAACAGATGAGAACGGTTAACTTAAAATGTTGATAAACTATTAGGCTATTTCTTCACATTATAAGCTCAGCAATGTGCACACAGCAGTATTACCAGGAAAACACCATTACCAGGAAAACACCATTCTCAAAAGTGATCACAAATGTGATTATGCATGTAATACTTTTATTATAAAGGAGCGTTTTTATCTTCCCCAAACTTGAAACTCACGTGCTGCGTCTGTATGTCAGGCTCTACACCTGTTGTAAAGCGGATTAATTTTAAGAAGTTATTTTGCCACTTTAGTTGTGATACAAACCTTATCAAAACATATAGACCTATGGGCTAGGCTACATGAGGTGTGTGACTGATTAGAAAAAGTTGCAAAGAAAAGCATGCGCTGTTTGCCTTAAGCTGGGCATCATTCACAAGTCGTAATATATCATTCACAAGCTAATATTGTCACCCATCAGACTATTTTCGATTTAAACGTAACATATTCTAAATAATATACAGTACCAGTCAAAAGTTTGGACACCTACTCATTCCAAGGTTTTTTTCTTCATTTTTACTATTTTCTACATTGTTGAATACTAGGGAAGACATCAAAACGATGAAATAACACATATGGAATCATGCAATAACCAAAAAAAGGGTTTAACTAATCAAAATACATTTTATATTTGAGATTCGTCAAAGTAGCCACCCTTTGCCTTGATTACAGCTTTGCACACTCTTGGCATTCCCTCAACCAGCTTCATGAGGTAGTCACCTGGAATGCATTTCATTTAACTGGTGTGCCTTGTTCATTTGTGGAATTTCATTCCTTATTGCGTTTGAGCCAATCAGTTGTGTTGTGACAAGGTAGGGGTGGTATACAGAAGATAGCCCTATTTGGTAAAATACCAAGTTCATATTATGGCAAGAACAGCTCAAATAAGCAAAGAGAATCATCCATCATTACTTTAAGACATGAAGGTCAGTCAATCTGGAAAATGCCAAGAACTTTGAAAGTTTCTTCAAGTGCAGTCGCAAAAACCATCAAGCACTATGATGAAACTGGCTCTCATGAGGACCGCCACAGGGAAGGAAGACCCAGAGTTACCTCTGCTGCAGAGAATAAGTTCATTAGAGTTACCAGCCTTAGATATTGCAGCCCAAATAAATGCTTCACAGAGTTCAAGTAACATACACATCTCAACGTCAACTGTTCAGAGGAAACGGCGTGAATCAGGCCTTCACGGTCGAATTGCTGCAAAGAAACCACTATTAAAGGACACCAATAAGAGGAAGAGACTTGCTTGGGCCAAGAAACACGAGCAATGGACATTAGAAATGTGCGATTTTTGGTTACAACCACTGTGTCTTTGTGAGACGCAGAGTAGGTGATCGGATGATCTCTCCATGTGTGGTTCCCACTGTGAATTATGGAGGTGTGGGGGTGCTTTGCTGTGCCACTGTCAGTGATTTATTTAGAATTCAAGGCACACTTAACCAGCATGGCTACCACAGCATTCTGCAGCGATATGCCATCCCATCTGTTTTGCACTTAGTGGGACTATCATTTGTTTTTCAACAGGACAATGACCCAACATACCTCCAGGCTGTGTAAGGGCTATTTGACCAAGAAGGAGAGTGATGGAATGCTGTATCAGATGACCTGGCCTCCACAATCACCCGACAACCCAATTGAGATAGTTTGGGATGAGTTGGACCACAGAGTGAAGGAAAAGCAGCCAACAAGTGCTCAGCATATGTGGGAACTCCTTCAAGACTCTTGGGAAAGTATTCCAGGTGAAGCTGGTTGAGAGAATGCATTGAGTGTGCATGATGCCATATGTGCTATTTCATAGTTTTAATGTCTTCACCATTATTCTACAGTGTAGAAAACAGTAAAAATAAAGAAAAACCCTTGAACGAGTAGGTGTGTCCAAACCTTTGACTGGTACTGTATGTGTGAAATTTGTTTTGATTTAGAATGGACCATTATCATGCACCTGTCTCAAAACAGGGGCAGCGGGGAAAAATACATGTGTATGCACTTAAATAGCGAATGGAGGATGCTTTTCCCATGTTTCCCATGAGTATAGCCGGGTAGGCTATACTCCTGTTTTAAAGATAAGCAATGTTCTTAAAATTTGGAAGGTTGAGAAATAAATATAGTTGGCCTAGCCTATCGAAAGCTGATGGGATCCTCAGTTTTCTCACGTAATTGCATAGCCTAAATAAAGGTTGCGCAACATGAGCTCATGGGCTCTCATGAAGTTTTTGGATTAGATTTCCGATTATATTTGCATTGATGTCAGAGGGATTAGAGGGACAATAGACTGCTGAGCACCAGGCAGTTAGAACGTTTGGTAGGCTACTAATGAACATCAGCAGCATCAGAGCTTGGAGAAGCCTAATTACCATGACTAAACGGTCACATGGAATTTGACTGCCTTCATGACTCGTGAACGCCGGTGTGGCAGTAATGTGGTCACCGCAACAGCCCTAAGCCTAGGCAGTCACTTCCATTTCCAATGTGTTGAAGGTGATATTAGCTATGCATCTGGCACTTACCGGCTCTTCAAATTGCCCCAAAAGCTTGAGATGTCAAGCGCAATAGTGACCTACAAGGGGACTGTGTCTGACTACCCGTGTCAACTGGAGTTTGACTCCTCCCACTGCTTCAAGGTATGTTAGTGCAAACACGGCAGGGCTCTCCAACCCTGTTCCTGGAGAGCTACCGTCCATAGTTTTTCACTCCAACCCCAATCTAACGCACCTGATTCTAATAATTAGCTTGTTGATAAACTGAATCAGGTTAGTTACAACAGGGGTTGGAGTGAAAACCTACATGACGGTAGCTCTTCAGGAACAGCTCATAATAGGACTGCCCTCACCTAAGCATTTTTCATAAAGGCAGCATTGGTTGTTTCTGTTTATGTAGCAAAGTCATTTTGTTCCCAAGTGTTTTACTTCTGTATTCATATTGCTACAGACATTTCTAAAAATGGATTCCACACTACATTAGGTCAATGCACAAATTGTGTGGGTTGTCTGATATGCTAAGTGAATGTATAGTCCCTTTGATGATTACTTTGTGTTGTGCAGAAAGACGCTGAGGGTCGACGGGGAGATGGCTGTTATCTTCCAGTGCTCTCTCTTCTCCCCAGACTTCTGCATCCAGAAGGTAGGTAACACTTTACAAAGGTAACACGTTAGCGTTGTTGCTGTGATAGCTCTGTAATAGCAATGTAATTACAATTGTAACATGGTGCCCAAAAGCAATCAGGGACTGTTTATTATCATAGGAGATAATGCTAATCCGCAAATACCTCAACTGGCGTTTACTCAGGATCATTTGAATCCTGAACTGTGTCCTCTGCTCTCCCTTTTCAGTACGGCCACCTCAGCCCATTCTTGCTGGCCGATAAGCTGGGCTCCTCGGTGAATCAGTGCTCCAAGACAGGCAAAGCCCCAGTAACCTGTGGGGAGACCTAACTAAATACACCTGGATGAGATCATATCCATGAAGGAACCTCCTCAGAGGGCCAGGGTGTATGGCCCAATAATCTTGCCTTCCTGCAGAAGTGTGCACTTATTCACTACTTCCTACAAATCTAAAAGCATTGAATTGTTGTTTTCCTGGGCTATTGGGAGTTTCCATATTTCTAGTGATAATTCCCGAGAATCCGGTGTTTGTTGGATATATTGGCACGGTGTTGTTAGGCCCGAGACCAAGTCGAGGACCGGCAAACCATGCCAATATATCCAACAAACACCAGCTTCGAGGGCATTATCACTTGTATACGGGTTACCAACATATTCAAATAATGATCGACATATTTTCATTAAAAACTTTATTTTTATACTTTTATTCGTACAATTTCATCCTTCCACAAGATATAGTCCCGACAAAAATCTAGGGTCGCTAGAGATCCGACCAAGTCGTTCGTTCTTTTTGTTCTGTATCTAACGACGCGACCCAATGAGATAATGAGGCACGATTTCAACTGGCATAGAAAATGTGCTCTCTTGTTAGGACACTGTTGTTCAGAGAAGCTAGCCAACAACACAGCTAACACAATAACTTCTAACTGAAGCAGCAAAGACTGCAAGCTAGGTGCACTTCGTTTTGTTTTACCTTTGTATATATCCATAAAAATGATGCCAGCCGATTCATGATTTCGACTGGCTGAGAAATGCTGCCTGCCTCTCTCTCTCTCATCCCTACTGCCGACCCATTCACGTTCATTACATTACTATGGGACAGTTGGATATATAATTTGAATATTGAAACAATGTTGCAAATGTCAGCGAGACAGACAGCAAGGTTAATACAAATCTCCACTGTTAAACTAAATGTAAGTCTAAAAGAAATGTGAGATCATGTCTAAATGCTTTTTATAGTGGAGATAAAGTTTATAAATTGCCTGGCTGGGCTGATGGGACAGTGGATTGCGCAGTCAGATGGAACAGAGTAAATGGGCATTTTAACGTCATAGATTTAGCCGGTGGTAACTTGTGGAATAGACACCAGCTGAAATGCGCTTTTAACCAATCAGCATTCAGGATTAGACCCACCCGTTGTATAATACCAGACATTTCCTTTCATATCAGTGAAGGGAAGTGAACAAGTGCACTTGATGGAGAGGTTATTTGGATGCACCCAATGTGACTGAAAATACATCCATTTTGCTGTCTGCACCTATGTAGCACAAATTATATAGAAAAGGTTGTAATGTTCCTTTTCAGACTAAAAAGCCTAATGTGCCTTGATTTAACATTTTTCGTCCCATGTCCAGCTCATAGAATTAAACGACAATAGTTATTTTATTAGGTGACATTTGGAGCATTACCTGGATAATACATGAGACCGTAACCTATATACCAACTTAGACACTGATGTGAACTCCTAAGGCCCAATCATTCAATGTAGAACATATGTTTTTTTTATACAGTAATTGTTAAATTGTCAAATTACAAATACACAGGCTGAAGGTCCCACCAGCCCATACACATAGATCACTTGACAAACACAAAAGAGGAGAGAAGGAAATAATTAAACAAGACGAGACCCACGTGACTCACAGCGCAGGGTGCTTTCAAGATAACTTTAAACTTGGGTGGAAAAATGGTCAATTCATGACGTCAGTGAGCTTCAGGTCGGAAAGTTGGAGTTCTAGAAAGATGCTGAGTGTCTGACTTGGAATTCTGATTTGAATGACCATTAGGTGTTCACAGTTGTGTTGATCGCTCAGAAGTCTGAGATTTCCAGGTTCCCAGTTGTTTTGAATGCGGCACTAGCCAGACTAGCAGGGTTTCTACTAGTTACCACTGCCACAAAATGACAATTCGATTTTTGATGAGTTTAATAGTCACATGTACAGGGTTGCAGTTGTAATTACAGGGTACAGTGAAAAGGGGTAGCTGATTAGTGGTGGCTATTCAGCAGCCTGATGGTCTGGGGGTAGAAGCTATTGGCCAGTCTTACAGTTTTTGCCATGATGCTCCTATACTGCCCATGTCCGAGTGATGGAAACTGGAGAGCAGGCCATGGCTGGGGTCCCTGATTATTCTTTTGGCCTTCCTGCAACACCTGGTGTTGTAGGTGACCTGGAGGGCAGGCAGTGTGTGTTCGGCTGAGCGTACCACCGTCTGTAGCGCCTTGCGGTCCTTGGTGGTAGAGTTGCCGCACCAGGCTGTGATGCATCCCGACAGTATGCTCTCGATGGTGCTCCTGTAGAACACTGTAAGGCCCCTCTGGGACACGCTGAATTTCTTCAACATTCTGAGATTAGAGTCGCTGTCATAAAAATGTATGGAAACTAAAATTTGCTTTTTGGTGGTTTTAAGGTTAGGGTTAGGCATAAGGTTAGCAGTGTGGTTAGGGTTAGGTTTAAAATCACATTTTAAGAAGATACATTGAATAAATAAGCAGGGTTTATGACTTTGTGGCTGTGGTAACTAGTGACGACCAACTAGCACAGCATGGTCCAGTTGCAGAAAACATCTTAAAGCTGCAATATGTCACTTTTTGGGTGGCCCACTAAATTATAGTTCTGTCATTCTCATTGAAAGGAACTCTAAGAAGGGATAGATCTGTTTTATGTGCACTGTTTCTATGCTTCTTGTTAAGTTATTAGGCGAGCTATTAGATTTTTAGCGGAGCGACTTCTGCATAGTGCATCTTTGTGTTTCCCTTCAAGGTTTACCATACCTAAGGGAATTATGTTGCATAGAGTCTCTCAAACATTTCCTTAGGTAAGGGCATAATTTAAGGGTTTAAGGTAGTTTGAAGGCATGTACTGCAGAAAGAATATCTGGTTAGAATGGAGACAACTTGATTCACTTGGCGTGTTTGAGTGGTAAGGTAAAAGGAGCCGACTGTAGACAGAATGGGGTACATATGCACCGACAGCAAGTCAGACAACTTGTGCTGTTTCTTGGAAATGCAACAATGGCAGACATGGCATTCACCTTTGTTATTGCTGAAGAAGTGGATGCAATCGAAATACCACTTCTCCTACACGAAGCTGAACATGATCAACATGGTCCAAGGAATTAATATCCTGATAAGGACATAAGATACCAACCCAAGCTGCCTATTTCAACCTTTATGTTGCTTTTGTCAGTAAGAATGTGAAGAAAATAATTTGATTAAATCGCATAAAGGACAAAACACTCACTGTACAGAAAATGATTAAACTAAGCATGCACATCAGTTCACAAGTTACTGGGTAAACAATATGAAAAGGATTAGACTATACATGTACATCAGTTCATATAAGTTACTGGGTAAACAATATGAAAAGGATTAGACTATACATGTACATCAGTTCATATAAGTTACTGGGTAAACAATATGAAAAAGATTAGACTATACATGCACATCAGTTCATATAAGTTACTGGGTAAACAATATGAAAAGGATTAGACTATACATGTACATCAGTTCATATAAGTTACTGGGTAAACAATATGAAAAAGATTAGACTATACATGTACATCAGTTCATATAAGTTACTGGGTAAACAAAATGAAAAAGATTAGACTATACATGCACATCAGTTCACAAGTTACTGGGTAAACAATATGAAAAGGATTAGACTATACATGTACATCAGTTCATATAAGTTACTGGGTAAACAATATGAAAAAGATTAGACTATACATGTACATCAGTTCATATAAGTTACTGGGTAAACAATATGAAAAAGATTAGACTATACATGTACATCAGTTCATATAAGTTACTGGGTAAACAATATGAAAAAGATTAGACTATACATGTACATCAGTTCATATAAGTTACTGGGTAAACAATATGAAAAGGATTAGACTATACATGTACATCAGTTCACAAGTTACTGGGTAAACAATATGAAAAGGATTAGACTATACATGCACATCAGTTCATATAAGTTACTGGGTAAACAATATGAAAAGGATTAGACTATACATGCACATCAGTTCATATAAGTTACTGGGTAAACAATATGAAAAGGATTAGACTATACATGTACATCAGTTCATATAAGTTACTGGGTAAACAATATGAAAAGGATTAGACTATACATGCACATCAGTTCATATAAGTTACTGGGTAAACAATATGAAAAGGATTAGACTATACATGTACATCAGTTCATATAAGTTACTGGGTAAACAATATGAAAAAGATTAGACTATACATGTACATCAGTTCACAAGTTACTGGGTAAACAATATGAAAAAGATTAGACTATACATGCACATCAGTTCATATAAGTTACTGGGTAAACAATATGAAAAAGATTAGACTATACATGTACATCAGTTCACAAGTTACTGGGTAAACAATATGAAAAAGATTAGACTATACATGTACATCAGTTCATATAAGTTACTGGGTAAACAATATGAAAAGGATTAGACTATACATGCACATCAGTTCATATAAGTTACTGGGTAAACAATATGAAAAGGATTAGACTATACATGCACATCAGTTCATATAAGTTACTGGGTAAACAATATGCCAAGCAGTCAAATGCACTTGCTATTGACCTGGGGTACTGGGGTACTTGCTCATTAAGGGCCGGTTTCCCAGACACAGATTAAGCCTCTAAAATTGCCAGTGTAGAAATCCCTTAAAGTAGCCCATGTATACTAATTGGCTATACCATGGGGCACAACATTACAGTCAGCTAAATAAATAAATAAAGAGAGTCACACACTGTTTCTCTCTCTATATATACATAAACTTCCAGTAATTTATTGTGTAAAACACCAACACTGTGCCTTCAGGGTAATGTCATGAATGCTTGAAACAGGTTGTACAGACAAACAGTGCAATTAGATCAACCAATGACAATAGTGAGGGGTGTGTCATAATTATTAGGTTGATTATAATGAATTGAGTGAAACTGTTAAAAGACAATAGTTTACAGCACATGGAATATACAGTTGCAGTCTGAAGTTTACATACACTTATGTCGGAGTCATTCAAACATGTTTTTCAACCACTCCACAAATGTCTTGTTAACAAACTATAGTTTTGGCAAGTTGGTTAGGACATCTACTTTGTGCATGACACAAGTAATTTTTCTAACAATTGTTTACAGGCAGATTATTTAACTTATAATTCACTGTATCACAATTCCAGTGGGTCAGAAGTTTACATACACTAAGTTGATTGTGCCTTTAAACAGCTTTAGAAGCTTCTGATAGGCTAATTGACATAATTTGAGCAAATTGGAGGTGTACCTGTGGATGTATTTCAAGCCCTACCTTCAAACTCTGTGCCTCTTTGCTTGACATCATGGGAAAATCAACAGAAATCAGCCAAGACCTCAGAAAAAAATTGTAGACCTCCACAAGTCTGGTTCATCCTTGGGAGCAATTTTCAAACGCCTGAAGGTACCATGCTCATCTGTACAAACAATAGTACGCAAGTATAAACACCATGGGACCACACAGCCGTCACACCGCTCAGGAAGGAGATGGGTTCTGTCTCCTAGAGATGAACGTACTTTGGTGCGAAAAGTGCAAATCAATCCCAGAACAACAGCAAAGGACCTTGTGAAGATTCTGGAGGAAACAGGTACAAAAGTATCTATATCCACAGTAAAACGAGTCCTATATCGACATAACCTGAAAGGCCGCTCAGTAAGGAAGAAGCCACTACTCCAAAACCACCATAAAAAAGCAATACTACAGTTTGCAACTGCACATGGGGACAAAGATGGTACTTTTTGGAGTAATGTCCTCTGGTCTGATGAAACAAAAATAGAACTGTTTGGCCATAATGACCATCGTTATGTTTGGAGGAAAAAGGGGGAGGCTTGCAAGCCGAAGAACACCATCCCAACCGTGAAGCACGGGGGTGGCAGCATCATGTTGTGGGGGTGCTTTGCTGCAGGAGGGACTGGTGCACTTCACAAAATAGATGACATCATGAGGGAGAAAATTATGTGGATATATTGAAGCAACATCTCAAGACATCAGTCAGGAAGTTGAAGCTTGGTTGCAAATGGGTCTTACAAATGTTGTGTCAAAATGTCTTAAGGACAACAAAGTCAAGGTATTGGAGTGGCCATCACAAAGCCCTGACCTCAATCCTATAGAACATTTGTGGGCAGAACTGAAAAAGCGTGTGCGAGCAAGGAGGCCTACAAACCTGACTCAGTTACACCAGCTCTGTCAGGAGGAATGGGACAAAATTCACCCAACTTATTGTGGGAAGCTTGTGGAAGGCTACCCAAAACAATTTAAAGGCAATGCTACCAAATACTAATTGAGTGTATGTAAACTTCTGACCCACTGGGAATGTGATGAAAGAAATAAAAGCTGAAATAAATCATTCTCTCCACTATTATTCTGACAATTCACATTCTTAAAATAAAGTGTTGATCCTTTCTGACCTAAGAAAGGGAATTTTTACTAGGATTAAATGTCAGGAATTGTGAAAAACTAAGTTTGTATATGTATTTGGCTAAGGTGTATGTAAACTTCTGACTTAAACTGTATTAGTCTATTATAATATGGAAACATAATTAGATATTGTACATAATATTAGCATCAACATTGTCACGAGAATTTTCATCCCAATGTTATTAACTCAAAACTCACTATATGCTTTGACCAATTCCCCAGGGGTTGTAAGGCCCCGGTTAATAAAAGAATTCGACAAAGTCCCAGAAGTCTGCAAAAGGTCCGTTCTTTATTCAGAGAGCTCTGAATATCATACAATGTACACAGCCTTTTATACCTAACATTTGGTCATACCATATGTCATACTCCTTACAAATGCCCCTCCTCTTCTTTAACACTGTCAATGCTTATTTACAAGTCTTCTCCATCACATACATTGCTTATCATATCCTGCCCCATGTTACATAATCTACTACAAGCCCAATGGTTTCTCCCCTCCCTGGGTGGGGAGACCTCTTTCCTGTTATTAGTTTCACAGTGGTCATAAGTTGTCTGCTGTCTGTTAACAGTTCCCTTTTTCTTTGAATGTCTTACTTACATTGCTAAATCATTAAGCTTAAACCTTTCCTACACACACACACATTAGTACATTCATTTTATAATCACTCGGTTATACATTTTCAGGGTGAAATCATTTAGTCAAACCTTTAATCATATAATTTCCATTACAAACATACATCATTAAATTAATTTCACATATATGTAATTGTTTCCAATTTCTTTAAGAATATATTAATTTATAAGACTTGTTCATAAAAAAAATGAAAAAAAATTTGTCATAAGGGCCTGAGATTAAAGTTCATATTCAGACCACTAGGGGTCAATGGTTTTAGAGATGTTGTCCAATAGGCCTCCCTCTGTAGTAAGCGGGTCTCCACTTAGCTCATCTCCTTGGTAGAGTAACATGCTCAATGCCTGTGTATTTGAGGGAGGAGATGGGATGGTTAGCTTCAACAAAGTGAGCTGCTACTGGGTAGTCAGTGTTCTTACACCTGATTGAGCTGCGGTGCTCAGCTATGTGTTATTTTAATTGTCTTTTCGTTTTTCCTACGTAGGCTTTCCCACACGAACAGGTGATGAGATATATAACTCCCGTTGTCTTGCATGAGATGATACCCCTCACAGGGACTTTTCGACCCGTATGTGGGTGTCTGAAGAAGGATGTTTTTGTAGTGCTGTTGCATTTTGCGCATGCGCCATATTTGTATTTCCCATTTGGAATGGGTGTCAAGAGTGTCTGAGTGGGCTCAGGGGGAAGGTCAGATCTCACTGAGCTATCCCCAATATTGCGACCACGCTTACAGACCACAATAAACAGTATTATTGTTCACTCTGATTGGTCGAGGACCTACAACACCGCCTCTCTCGTACCCTGATTGGCTTGACGAATGCACAGGAATGCTGCCATTGGTCTCTTCAACACCTCTACTGTTTTCCCACTGTTTTGTGGCATTTGCTAAGGAGCTCCGTTGAACTAAAGAAGGTAACGTTAGCTAGAAAACAACACACTAGGTACGTATTGAATACCATATAAATTAATTTGTTAAGCGAAGGATATTTAATAAATAGATGTAGCTTCTGGTGTTTGGCAATTTATGTTGTCTGGTGGTGGTTAGCTACCTGCTGTCTCAGACACAGGACTCTGACTCTTGTTCTTGACACAGCTAGCAAGCTACTATAGCTACATTTATCAAACAATGTTGGCATTTCCCCCCTCAAACTATTCATATCAGCATGTATTTAGCTTGCTTGTTAGCTGACTAAGTCGTCTTCGGTTGGTGATTTGAGGCTGGCCATCTAGCTGGACGAACCAACTTTAACTAGATAACGTTAGATTGCAAATGTCGCAATCCTTGGCAAATAGCAAGGCTAACAGTAGTTCGTGCAACGTTACCTGTTCATTATTAGTTCGTTAATTTAACCCAAGTTCCTATAACCATTTGTCGGGAAACTTATTAGCTACAAACATAAAACCAAACCGCAAGAGGGCTCTAAGTTAGCTAACGTTACTAGGGGAGAGTGGCGTAAATTGAGCTAAAGAAGTAAGTTGAGCCACCCTTCTAGGAAACCATACACAAAATGTGTCATTTGACCAAATATTTAGTTTAGAGGTCATCATTTCATGGAGTCTGTGAAGGAAAACAACACATGGAATGGTGCTCAGCAAGTAAAAAAACAAAGATTTTCACCAAGTCAAATTAATTTATTGTTAGAGGTTTCATAACATTTGACATTTTAGTCATTTAGCAGACGCTCTTATCCAGAGCGACTTACAGTAGTGAATGCATACATTTTTTTTCTTACTGGTCCCCCGTGGGAATCGAACCCACATCCCTGGCGTTGCAAACACCATGCTCTACCAACTGAGCCACACGGGACCCTTTCATAATACTTGTATCAAAACCAAAGTAGATCATTTCTATACATCAGTTGGGGTCTCCTATAAGCTTCAATATGAGGTCCTAAACCTAGCATGAAACGGGGTTAAAATTAAGACAAAAAGCGGGTGTGTTGAATTGTGTTTGGGAAATAAAGATGGACATGGTTTTAAAAAGGTAATGGTAATATTTAATTCAGTTACAGATATTTTTAGGCGGCATAACGTATACTGTCCTGCAGCTCAACTTATCCCATACCCAAGGTAAGTTGTGCCAGGAGACCACTTTTTTGGGCAAAACTGTAACGTTTACTTGATTTCAGATTATTTCCAGGGATACACAACATCCTGAAATATATGTAGCCTAGATATCTTTGTTAGAAACAATACTATATTTCCCTTGACGGAGTGATGCTGAATGTAAAAAATTCAACTTACCCCACTCTCCTACTGGTTAACAAGTGCTTTCACAGACCGACAGCTGGCTTACAACACTACACAAGGAAAGAGAACAGTTAGCCACTACATTTACAATTAACAGTAACTAGCAATACTAACACATTACCTAGAAGACAGTCACTTTTGAATGGCACAGTTTCAAATTAGACACAAAAGGGAGATTATTGTAGTCTCATAACAAAGTTCAAGAGTTGGTGCATTGGTACCGCTTACCGTGCAGTAGCAGAGAGAACAGTCTATGACTTGGGTAGCTGGACAATTTTTAGGGCCTACCTCTGACACCACGTGGTATATAGGTCCTGGATGGCAGGGAGCTCTGCCCCAGTGATTTACTGTGCCGTACGCACTACCCTCTGTAGCGTCTTCTGGTCAGATGCCAAGCAGTTGCCATACTAAGCAGTGATGCAGCTAGTCAAGATTCTCTCAATGGTGCAGCTGTAGACATTTTTGAAGATCTGAGGGGTGATACCTTATCTTTTCAGCCACCTGAGGGGGAAGAGGCGTTGTCGAGACCTCTTCATGACTGTGTTGTTGTTTGGACCATCATCAGTGATGTGGACACAGAGGAACTTGAAGCTCTCGACCCGCTCCACTATAGCGTTGTTGATGTGAATGTAGTCCACGATCAGCTCCTTTGTTATGCTTATGTTAAGAGAGAGGTTGTTGTCTTGGCACCACAGTTCCAGGTCTCTGACCTCCTCCCTATAGGCTGTCTCATTGTCATCGGTGATCAGGCCTACCACCGTCGTGTCATCTGCATACTTGATGTTTGAGTCGTGCTTGGCCACGCGGCCGTGGGTGAACAGGGACTACAGGATGGGACTAAGCACGCACCCCTGAGGGGCCCCAGTGTCGAAGGTCAGCGTGGCAGATGTGTTGTCTACTTTCACCACCTGGGGAGGCCCGTCCAGGATTCAGTTGCAGAAGGAGGTGTTCAGTCTCACGGTCCTTACCTTAGTGATGTTCTTGGAGGGCACTATGGTGTTGAATTCTGAGCTGTAGTCAATGAACAACATTCTTACTCTTTGTTGCTTTAATGACAACCTTTAGATACTTTTATGTAGCAAAGGTAATCAATCTCATATTGGTATGTGATACAGGAAACGTATTGAAAATAAAAACAGACCTACATCCTAGTTATTGAATGTAATGTGTTTAGAACTCATAGGAGTGTGATTTGTCCCTAATCTTGGTTATATCAGGCAGGTTTGTTTGGGCGGGGACGGGGTTTACTGTGTTGCCTGTCAGGGTTACCGGTAGGCCTACATTTTGCAGTACAAAATGTTCTATTAGTACAACCAAAAGTGGTAGGAATCTGTTTTAGACCTTTTGTGTCCATTCTATGCCCTATATGGATGTCTACTGGTCTCGGCCTTTATGGAAATAGAGACATAAATTACAATCAGCTAATAGCAGGGTTTTATGGTCATGTTCTTTCCTCTGTAGGATAAAGACTTGGAGACAAAATGGCATCAGACTCCCCGCGCAGACCAAGCCGCTGTGCTGGAGGGGTTGTGGTGCGAGCACAAGCTGCCACGTAAGGACACACACACACACACACACACACACACACACACACACACACACACACACACACACACACACACACACACACACACACACACACACACACACACACACAATAATAGGTTTTCAGCTATTCCACCGGAGGGGTCTGGGCTGCCAACCAATACAAGTTTCCCCTTGCAAAGACATGACATTACCTAACATCACATGATGGTTGTTATTAACCATCGGTTTCAGACATGCTTCAGTGCTATGGATCGATATGATCTGGTTCAATATATTTCCTTACCACTTTTCTGAGGTAGAGATTGCGTTAGAGTGTTATCTACAACCAATTTGACTGAATTAAGTGCAAAGACAATACTTATACCTATGCATACACTACCTTCATGGCAATCATTTTAAACATTATACTTATAGGTATGTATACAGTACCAGTTTGAACACACCTACTCATTCAAGGGGTTTTCTTTATTTATACTATATTCTACATTGTAAAATAATAGTGAAGATTCAAACTATGAAATAACACATGGAATCATGTAGTAACAAATCTAAATGTATTTGAGATTCTTCAAAGTAGCCACCCTTTGCCTTGATGACAGCTTTGCACACTCTTGGCATTCTCTCAACCAGCTTCATGAGGTAGTCACCTGGAATGCATTTAATTTAACAGGTGTGCCTTGTTAATTTGTGGAATTTATTTCTTCCTTAATGTGTTTGAGCCAATCACTTGTGTTGTGACAAGGTAGGGGTGGTATACAGAAGCTATCCTTATTTGGTAAAAGACCAAGTCTATATTATGGCAAGAACAGCTCAAATAAGCAAAGAGAAATGACAGTCCATCATGACTTTAAGACATGAAGGTCAGTCAATGCGGAACGTTTCAAGAACTTTGAAACTTTCTTCAAGTGCAGTCAGTGTGTCCAGACTTTTGACTGGTACTGTACACATTCAGCAAGGTAATGCTCTTATGTTATTACAGTGAGCAGTCATATATGGAGAGTGTTGTGACCTTCCTCCAAGATGTGGTCCCTCAGGTAAGACTGTTTCAATTGATTGTTGTCTTTTCTCCAGTAACATCAATGTATATTACATTTACATGTTACCATTAACCAGCTTGATTAGTTTACTCAGGCTGTCAATGGTATTTTTATAGGGTGGAATAACTATATTATTAACTAAATCACACATTATCCACAGAGACCCTATTGAAGTTCCTATATTTAATTCTATGACATGAATAGACTGCAGTAATAATTTCATCTCATTTAATTTTGTCTATTCAAGGCATACACAGGTGCACCCCCAACTGATGAAAAAGAGAAAATAGTTTGGGTCAGATTTGAGAAAGCTGACCTCAATGGTAAGTCTAAGAACAGTTTCAAAGCTTCCCCCCTCGACTGTCTTTTGTTCACCCTTGAGGTGGGGGCACACATTTTGATAACTTGCCTCATTATTATCTGGTATTTTAAATCTACAGATTAGGTTAAACTGTATGTATGTATGTATGTATGTATGTATGTATGTATGTATGTATGTATGTATGTATGTATGTATGTATGTATGTGTATGTATGTATGTATGTATGTATGTATGTATGTATGTATGTATGTATGTATGTATGTATGTATGTATGTATGTATGTATGTATGTATGTATGTATGTATGTATGTATGTATGTATGTATGTATGTATGTATGTATGTATGTATATTTGGAGTGTAATATGCTGATAAGTGGCTTCTTAGAATGCCTGGGAAGAAAACAGTTTAAATATGACACATGAATAGTTCCTTTGGCAGGCATTGTTTGTCAACCATTTGATGGTTCATTTCTTGTAAGGACTTTGAGTGACAGGTCTGATGTATCTCAACGGCACGTGTGTGCGCGCACACACCAGATCTCTCGCTCAATCTGACAGCAGATGTGTTGATTAGACACAGCATCATTGGCTGTGTTTATTAAACATTCTACCATTTTAATGTTATTTACGCTAACCTTTGAAGATGACTCAATTAGAACTTCACTGTTCCTGCTTTGCATGGTCAATGTAAAGCAAATGGTTCCATACGGAAGGAATAATTGAAATGCATTAAAAGCGGCTGGAGTTGACACACATTGAAAGTAGCTAGAGTTGAATATTATTTAAAAGAATGCACTGGAACACTTAAACCCCAACCATTGTTCTACAATGTGAAACAGTTCATTCAAAAATATTGTTGAACTTGACAAAGACAAATTGTCATGTTTCTTTGGACCAGGATTCATCATTTTAGATAGCAGCAACAAACATAGCAGTAAAATGTATTTTATAAACTGATTATACACAGAATCAACAAAACATTAGGAACACCTGCTCTTTCCATTACAGACTGACCAGGTGAATCCAGGTGAAACCTATGATCCCTTACTGATGTCACGTGTTAAATCCACTTCAATCAGTGTATATGAAGGGGAGGAAACGGGTTAAAATAAGGATTTTTAAGCCTTGGAACAATTGAGACATGGGTTGTGTGTGTGCCATTCAGAGGGTGAATGGGCAAGACAAAAGGGTTATGGTTGTAGGTGCTGGGGGGGTTGTGCAACTCAATGTTAGGAAGGTGTTCCTAGTGTTTTGTATTCTCATTGTATGTTTGTGGGGAGTGATACATACACGACACAGGCACATACAACAGTTCTGATGTCTGGGATGCAGCCCGCTACAGAAATGCCCTGGTTTGGATTAGACCCCCTCCCCCCTCCTTTCTTCACTGATTTGAACATATTGTAAATATCACTGTCAGGCAGCTCAATTTTGATAGTCAATTCAAATAAAAATACGTTTTAATCAGTCTACAGAGTTGACTGAATAGACGTATAAACTATCAAAAATAAAGAGTCGCACACTCCATATATAAACTCCCAGTCATTTATTGGGTATTTACCAACGTTTCAGCATCATGTGCCTTCAGGGTAATGTCATGAATACTTGAACCAGGTTATGTAGACAAACAGTGCAATTAGTGCTACCAAAGACAATAGTGAGGGGTGTGTCATAATGATTAAGTTAATTCGAATTAATTAGTAAAACTGTTAAAAAAACAATAGTTTATGACATATTAAATATATTAGGCTATTGTAATCATATAGAAACATAATTGAATATTGTACATAATATTAGCATCAGCATACATTATTGTTTTATTCAATTTCACATGTTTAATTGTTTGGTATTTCATTTCATATTTGCTACATGTAATCTTTTGGTTCAACCTTAATGCATAATAAGCATCAACAGGGGAACATATTAGGTGTATGCTAATAAGCTGTAGAAAGAATATATACAATTATAAGACTTGTTCATATGAAGTGCTTGAGATCAAACTCAGTATTGAGACCACTAGGGGTCAATGTTTTAAGATAGGATATCCAGTAAGCCTCCCTTTGTAGTAGTTGGATCTCAATGTTACCTCATCTCCTTGGTAGAGCAACATACCTGTGTATTTGAGGGAGGAGATGGGATGGTTAGCTTCAACAAAGTGAGCTGCTACTGGATAGTCAGTGTTCTTACACCTGATTGAGCTGCGGTGCTCAGCTATGCGTTGTTTTAATTGTCTTTCCGTTAGTACTACGTCGGCTTTTCCACATGAACAGGTGATGAGAGATTTTTAATAGTTTTAATAGTTTATTTGCCATTAGTCAGCACCTCCACACAAATACATTTTTCTGGGTGTGCTCCAGCTCATGTTTTTTATTGATATAGAAATGTATAACATCCCTGTGTGTTTTCCTGTGTGTCCATCAGATACATCCCGCTCCCCAGAGTTCCTGGAGATGCACAGTGGCAGCAGTGACCCTCCTCTCTGCCTCATGATTGGTTACGCCGACGGGATGCAAATCTGGAGCATATCCGTGAGTAAAGACCACCTGTAACATAAAGACCACCTGTAACATAAAGACCACCTGTAACATAAAGACCACCTGTAACATAAAGACCACCTGTAACATAAAGACCACCTGTAACACAACCAACTGGTGTTGAAGTCAATAGAAAGATGTTCATACAACGACAACAGACCACAGAGATGTTATCGTATCTCACTTCCAGTACTCCTTGTCCCCCACTAGATGTCAGGATTTACCAGGGTGTTACAGCTATTCTCTTAAACCGCTCCAGTCAATTCCAAGTCCAGACAACTTCTGCTCCAATGGTCTTTCTAGGATCTGTGTTGTGGATGTTTTAATATGAAATGCAGGTCTTTGTGTTGTGGGTGTTGAAATATTTCATTTGAAGTGTAGAGCTGTTTACATTTGATGAGCAGGGTGGGGGCTTCACACAGGACACTACTCTCTCCAGGTCCCACAATTACAGGACACATGGCTCCTTTTGTGCACTAGGGCTGGGAATTGCCAGGAACCTCAGGATAAAATATTATCACGATACTTAGGTGCCGCTACGATATGTATTGTGATTTTTATTGCAATTCGATGTTCCAAACATATTGCTCACCATATGTCTGCTGCAAAGGGACAAGAGAGAGCCATGAGAAAACAAGTTTTGATCGTCATGGAAATAAAAGTGTTGAAAAAGTAGCTCTCTATTTTAAAAAGAAGATGGAGAACAGGCTATGAAATGTAAATACTTGAGTTTTGGTGCAGGTACAGCCAACTAGCACAAAAATGATATTGTCAAAACGATACGATATATTGTAAAAAATAATAGCCAAATATGTAACTATCACCCCCCCACATCACTATTGTGCACCCACACGGAGCAGACTTCCTTAATAGAGACATGCACAGGCCTCCAAGGTGAGGAAAATCATGGAGGTGAGAGACGGGCCACTCATTTCCTCCTCTCCTCCTCGCCTGTCACTGAGGAGGTAGACTTAGCCAACAAGATGGAGGACATTTGATATTCTTATAAGGTGGTTTGTTTTGATGTGACCTGTATCATCCCGGGGTCAAATATTTATGAGGATGAATATGGATTGAAGTAAGAAACCACTTATTGAGAAACGTATAGTGTAAATGGCATTAAACTTTCTCCTGCGATTTAATTTTTTTTTAAATTAATTATTATTATTTTTTTTTTTTTTTCACCCAGATTTGTATTCTTTAGAGTTAATATGAAAGCCCAACAGGGAGGAAATGTATTGGCTATTTGAAAGATCTGTTTTGAAACCACCATTTTTTTCAACCACAGTAAATCTGATTCCAGGAATATTGAGAAATTCTCTTGGAAAATCATTAGAGGAATTTGTCAGCTCTATAACTTAACAAATAACCCGCAACTCTGCAACGGCCTCCATTTAGGACTATCAGGTTTCACGTGCAAGCTGTCACAGAAACATGCAAACTTAACATACAGTTGAAGTCAGAAGTTTACATACACCTTAGCCAAATACATTTAAACTCAGTTTTTCACAATTCCTGACATTTTAATAGTAGTAAATATTCCCTGTCTTAGGTCAGTTAGGATCAACATTTTATTTTAAGAATGTGAAATATCAGAATAATAGTAGAGAGAGTGATTTATTTCAGCTTTTATTTCTTTCATCACATTCCCAGTGGGTCAGAAGTGTACATGCACTCAATTAGTATTTGGTAGCATTGCCTTTAAATTGTTTAACTTGGGTCAAACATTTTGGGTAGCCTTCCACAAGCTTCCCACAATAAGTTGGGTGAATTTTGGCCCATTCCTCCTGACAGAGCTGGTGTAACTGAGTCAGGTTTGTAGGCCTCCTTGCTCGCACACGCTTTTTCAGTTCTGCCCACAAATGTTCTTTTGGATTGAGGTCAGGGCTTTGTGATGGCCACTCCAATACCTTGACTTTGTTGTCCTTTAAGACATTTTGCCACAACTTTGGAAGTATGCTTGGGGTCATTGTCCATTTGGAAGACCCATTTGTGACCAAGCTTCAACTTCCTGACTGATGTCTTGAGATGTTGCTTCAATATATCCACATAAATTTCCTCCCTCATGATGCCATCTATTTTGTGAAGTGCACCAGTCCCTCCTGCAGCAAAGCATCCCCACAACATGATGCTGCCACCCCCGTGATTCACGGTTGGGACGGTGTTCTTCGGCTTGCAAGCCTCCCCCTTTTTCCTCCAAACATAACGATGGTCCTTATGGCCAAACAGTTCTATTTTTGTTTCATCAGACCAGAGGACATTTCTCCAAAAAGTACGATCTTTGTCCCCATGTGCAGTTGCAAACCGTAGTCTGGCTTTTTTTATGGCGGTTTTGGAGCAGTTGCTTCTTCCTTGCTGAGCAGCCTTTCAGGTTATGTCGATATAGGACCAGTATTACTGTGGATATAGATACTTTTGTACCTGTTTCCTCCAGCATCTTCACAAGGTCCTTTGCTGTTGTTCTGGGATTGATTTGCACTTTTCGCAACCAAAGTGCGTTCATCTCTAGGAGACAGAATGCATCTCCTTCCTGAGTGGTATGACGGCTGTGTGGTCCCATGGTGTTTATACTTGCGTACTATTGTTTGTACAGATGAGCGTGGTACCTTCAGGCGTTTGGTTCATCCTTGGGAGAAATTTCCAAACTTTTTTTCTGAGGTCTTGGCTGATTTCTTTTGATTTTCCCATGATGTCAAGCAAAGAGGCACTGAGTTTTAAGGTAGGGCTTGAAATCCATCCACAGGTACACCTCCAATTGATTCAAATGATGTCAATTAGCCTATCAGAAGCTTCTAAAGCCATGGCATCATTTTCTGGAATTTTCCAGATGTTTAAAGGCACAGTCAACTTAGTGTATGTAAACTTCTGACCCACTGGAATTGTGATACAGTGAATGATAAGTGAAATAAACTGTCTGTAAACTATTGTTGGAAAAATTACTTGTCATGCACAAAGTAGATGTCCTAACCGACTTGCCAAAAGTATAGTTTGTTAACAAGACATTTGTGGAGTGGTTGAAAAATGAGTTTTAATGACTCCAACCTAAATGTATGTAAACTTCCGACTCCAACTGTACATCCTATGAGCTCTGAACAGACTAAGTCCTTAATCAGTCCTTTCTAAACATCCACAGGCCACAAGGGAAACGACTCACTCTTTCCCTCCACACACTAACACAGGAGGCTGTCTGACGTACACATACACACATACACACACCGGTGTGATGTGGCTATGAATAACGTGTCTGTTGTTAACGCACCTCTTCTGAGAATTGAGGAGAGAGACTATAGGCAGCTAGCTACCGATGTGCTACGCTAGCCTGCCTACATGGTACCATCCAGAATACATGAGGCGAGAAGGGCCATAGCCAGCCAGCTGCAGATGTGCTGCTGCACTACATAAACTCAGCAAAAAAAGAAACGTCCTCTCACGGTCAACTGCGTTTATTTTCATTAAACTTAGATGTATAAATATTTGTATGGACATAACAACATTCAACAACTGAGACATAAACTGAACAAGTTCCACAGACATGTGACTAACAGAAATTGAATAATGTGTCCCTGAACAAAGGGAGGGTCAAAATCAAAAGTAACAGTCAGTATCTGGTGTGGCAACCAGCTGCATTAAGTACTGCAGTGCATCTCCTCCTCATGGACTGCACCAGATTTGCCAGTCCTTGCTGTGAGATGTTACCCCACTCTTCCACCAAGGCACCTGCAAGTTCCCGGACATTTCTGGGGGGAATGGCCCTAGCCCTCACTCTCCGATCCAACAGGTCCCAGATGTGCTCAATGGGATTGAGATCCGGGCTTTTCGCTGCATGGCAGAACACTGACATTCCTGTCTTGCAGGAAATCACGCACAGAACGAGCAGTATGGCTGGTGGCATTGTCATGCTGGAGGGTCATGTCAGGATGAGCCTGCAGGAAGGGTACCACACAAGGGAGGAGGATGTCTTCACTGTAACGCACAGCATTGAGATTGCCTGCAATGACAAAAAGCTCAGTCCGATGATGCACCGCCCCAGACCATGATGGACCCTTCACCTCCAAATCGATCCCGCTCCAGAGTACAGGCCTCGGTGTAACGCTCATTCCTTCGATGATAAACGCGAATCCAACCATCATCCCTGGTGAGACAAAACCGCGACTCGTCAGTGAAGAGCACTTTTTGCCAGTCCTGTCTGGTCCAGCGACGGTGGGTTTGTGCCCATAGGCAACGTTGTTGCCGGTGATGTCTGGTGAGGACCTGCCTTATAACAGGCCTACAAGCCTCTCTCAGTTCCTGGTGTAACTCGGGCAGTTGTTGTTGCCATCCTGTACCTGTCCCGCAGGTGTGATGTTCAGAGGTACCGATCCTGTGCAGGTGTTGTTACACGTGGTCTGCCACTGCGAGAACGATCAGCTGTTCGTCCTGTATCGCTGTCTTAGGCGTCTCACAGTACGGACATTGCAATTTATTGCCCTGGCCACATCTGCAGTCCTCATGCCTCCTTGCAGCATGCCTAAGGCATGTTCACGCAGATGAGCAGGGACCCTGGGTATCTTTCTTTTGGGGTTTTTCAGAGTCAGTAGAAAGGCCTCTTTAGTGTCCTATGTTTTCATAACTTTGACCTTAATTGCCTACCGTCTGTAAGCTGTTAGTGTCTTAACGACTGTTCCACAGGTGCATGTTCATTAATTGTTTGTGGTTCATTGAATAAGCATGGGAAACAGTGTTTAAACCCTTCACAATGAAGATCTGTGAAGTTATTTGGATTTTTACAAATTATCTTTGAAAGACAGGGTCTTGAAAAAGGGACATTTTCTTTTTTTGCTGAGTTTATATTCTATTACCATCTTGAGTTGGGTATAGTTCCTTTTCAAAACCAGTTGACCAAAGATGGGAATTGACCCCAACTGGGCGATACACTGTTAAGGTGTTCTTCCTCTTTATCTTCCCCTCTTGTAGTTTTTTTGTGGTTTTGGCATGTTTCCGGTATATGTTTTTTTCACTGGGTTCATATTAAGTGATGAAAACACCTCGGTCTCAAACCGTGAGTGGCTGTGAAGTGTTTGTGACTGTCGCTAAGCCAACACCCTCTGTAATGGCACTGACTGCATAGACACACACACACACGCCTTCATCAGACAGGCTGACAGAGGGAGTGTGTATGTGCATATCAACCGTCCCTGTGTAAGTGTATTAATGTCCTTTTAGATAGCGAGGGATCTTTGACTGAAAAGGTGTCGCCTGCCAGGCCCCAGAGAGATAAGTCCCAGACTAGTGTGGGCAAGTTGTTGGACTGAGGAGGTGTTGGGGGAAATGACCAGCTTTGAAGAGAGCTGTCTGTGTGGGTGCTGTTATTATTAAAACTATCCTGAGTACAGTCCCAGATCCACTGATATTTTCCTGTCTCTACCGGCTGCCTGGCTATGAGCTGCATCTGTTTCCAAAAGGGTGAAGTTATCACCGCTGGTCTGCAGTCTGCTTTGTAGCTTAACAATGAAAACAGCCCCTGCTTGTGTCCTTAATACCAGACGTTGCTCTTTGTGTGTGTCCCATTTTGCTTGTCGTCTGTCCCTCATGATGGAAACTAACATTTAAATCAATTGCAGTTATTTTAGGATCCCCAAAACCACTTTATTTTTGTTTGAAAGTATTCATCATCATTTATTGATCATATTCATCCACCACCAATATGTCATGCAGTTTGTCCTGTCTATGTTCACTTGTGAATATGGCCCAGATATTGTGAGTCACAACTGAGGGGTGTTACAGATTAGAACAGTGTACAACACACTATTTTCCGTTTAAAAACATCCCACCCAGACCAACAAGTGAAAAACAATAAAAAAACAATAAAAAAACAAGAAGAAGCAATTTGGCATATTGCTGTGTAGGCAGGCGGCTAATGTAATGGCAGAGAACACAGATAAATGTTGATGCCTGCCTGGCTGTCATGTCACACAGAGCCGTGTAAGGCAAGGATGAGCTGTGGGATAATGCACAATGCCCGCCGTATTATCATTATCCAAACCCCCTCCACCACACACAATCTGGCAAATTCCATTATTCTCCATTTGCCATAGGAATCCCACCCATCCTCCTACAGTAGTCCCAGTTATTCCCTCTATCTGTGCTCTAGTGTAATCTGTCTACTGTCACTGGGCCGAGCTGCACTTTTAATAAAAACAATGGCCCGATTCACCACTTCGAAAAGAGGCTACTAATTGCGAAAAGAACGTTCATCCTCGGATGTGCTTATCTACTTAAGACACGCGGATTAGGGCAACAGTATTGTGATAATGCACATTTCACTGTAATTTATCGGGGGAAAGAAAGTGGGGTTTAGCGCTTAAAACAATGCACCATTACACACGTCAGAGCCACCACAAACCACGCAAGTGTTCTGACCTGACTATCCAAGCCTCTCTCTGGGGCCTAATGCAGGGGATAACCTTGCATCTCTGTGGCAAAGAGCAGGGACACAGCTACCAGATGTATTTCTATTAACAGTTCTCCTTGCATCTGACACATAAGTAAAGATGGGAAGCAACCTACAATAACCTCATATATTGTTGTCCTCCAGCTATAGATACTGTAGCTTCCCAGAATGACGGGATATAGACCTGATGTGGCGGACATGTTCAAAATGTCAGTGTGTCAACACTATTTCCTGAGCAGTATCCATCTTCTAACCTATTATTCTTCAGTTAATATATGTTGTGCTATGTTTGAGCTCAGTTCTGTTCAAAGCATTTTAAAAGTATTTTTGACATCAGTCATCATAGCTCTTTTGAAAGCCATCAGCTGAGCTGACTGACTGGTTATTAGACTCTGTTGGTGTTGCCAGCCAGGCGACAGCGCAGCCCGTTCTGTCCTGTTGGCTCGGTCACAGAAAGAGTAGGCAGCTTGTTTGCATCGCAATGCTTTGGGGTCCTTTCTTGGTGGCTTTTAATGTGCGGTTTGGTGGGCACTTCACCCCCCCCTCCCCCTCCCCTCTAGGTCTCCCTCCCTCCTCGACAAGCCCCTTTCCACGCAGTTGGAATAGATTATTTTGCTTACAGTGTGAACAAATCTCTCTTTGTTCTGGTCAGGGGCCCCCACATTGTCTTTTGACTTTGCCCTGCTGCCGACTTCTTAGCCCTTTAGCCTCCATCCAAACCGGAGCTCTAAGTTTGTGGTTGTGTAGCGTTGATAATTCTATCAGTACTATAGTTATGTGGAGCTGACGTGGCTCCTCAGGACACTGAGGCTTCATTGGAAGTATCGCCGTATTGATTATCGGAGTGACCTCTTAATAAAGACACTAACTCTCTTAACTAGTGGTCACCCCACCGAGCACATGGAGTTTAGTATCATCAGAAAGAACAACTCCAGCCCTGCTGACTATGGCCAACTGTTAACCATTTCTTATCAAGTGTTTCCCCTAACATTGTGTAGGCGGGCTTTCCCCCCTGCCTAGCTCTATTCCCTCTGTTCAGCTGGTGTTCGCTTGTCCAAGTGTCTTTGACGAAACAACACCGCAACCACAGTAAAACAACAGTGTCGTCTTTTACACACCAACTAAAGCCTTTAAAAAAGATATATACATTCCTTAAATTTATTTTCCTTTATTTAAAAGCAATCAGAGTAAATGAATGGTTTTAGACTGAGCGTTCATTGTATGCATTTATATCAGCAGGACGGAGAGAAAAAGCTGACCAGCCACTGTAAAATAGTCTCAAAGCTTTTGACTTGTTACATTGTTGTTACTTGTTTTTACATTGTTGTTGAACTTGCTCTATCCTTTTTTCCCCCTCTCTGTTGTAGCTGGGTGGGGAGGCCCAGGAGCTTTTCTCTGTGCGCCACGGACCTGTGAGAGCTGCCCACATCCTGCCAGCGCCCCATATCAGTGAGTATCTACCTGCTTACCTCTGCCATCTTTTTGGTGTACCCAAACATTTTGTTTTTATGTCGTTCTACGGGTTCACATCGGACTGTCTTTGAATGTGATGCACATTGTAAGCGACGTTGTTCCCAGACACTCAAGTCCCCAAGATGCTGTCGTTCTAGAAATCAGTAGAACAGCTCAGCAGTTTTCAGCTTGTCATGCCACATGAACCTTCTGTCTATCCACTTTAGTCAATATTTGTCCACCCAATCTGCAAAGTGGAAGAAAAACGCTCTGCAGTTGAATTGATGCGTTTTGAAGCACACTGGTCTTGTTTACCCTCTGACGTGGGTTTCAACACGGCCATGAATCTCTCCTCCTCCGTAAAAAATGTAATCACTTAAACTCAAATCTGTTCTCGCCAGCGCTCAAGGACCGCTCTTGAAACGAAGTTAAGTGTATCACAATTGATGCTGTTTGTGGTGTGTGTTTGCTGTGATATACCATGCATTAATTAAAGACTTCCCGGTTTGTTAATAGTCAGGAGCCCCTCTCTTCCTGTTCCTATCCTAATATTAAAGGCAGTCCTGTAAGGATGATTACTGTTGGCCTCAGCTGGCTCAGAATGAAGTGCCAGAGCCCCCCCCCCCCCCCCATTTCTCGCACAAGTAACTCATTGGCCGCATTGTATTACAGGGGTAATAGCATTTCTAAAGGTTAGGTATGGAAGAGAAGCAGGCCAGTGAAAAACATGTCCAAGGTTTTGATCTAATCATGTTCAATCAGAGACTTCAAAAGGAAAGCAAAGAGGAAATATCACCTCTAGGTTGCCTATGGACCGCTCTCACAGACAGACACAGTTTTATCTAATATAAAAGCGTAAGCATTCACATCCTCTAAAGACGGTACACAATTGGATTTCCCTCGTTCCGCCAATTAGTTATTCTCCAGGCATGAAGTTAGAATTTTCTGTCACTGCAGGTATAATTCAGAAATGAAGTGAAAAGCACAGAACTCTAGCATGTGGCGTTCTGGTGAGAAAATCAGCTTTTTGTTCCTGCTCTGTGTTCCGGTCCTTTGGCAGATTTCAACAATGCACAATGACAGCATTGAAAGGGCTCTGGATGGGGATGAAAGCCACCAACAGTAATAAGAAGCAGCAGATACCCAACACATGAGGGGAGTGATTCTCTGACCGCTAAATAAAAATGAATTGTACTAGCGGGGGAGAGAGAGCGAGAGAGACACTGATTGCAATCTGTTATAACCAGCCGGCGCAAACAGTGTTGCTCTGTGGTGAGCTGTTAAAAGACCAATTGTTTTAGTCGGGATCCTGGGTGGGCGGGTTTGGAAAGTCCTGAAAATAGGTGTCGGTTCAAATAAGGCAAAAGGCCCCTTCCCGGAATAGAGGCGGAAGTTGCGGTTTTCCGAAGAGAGCGATCCGTTTATCTGTCCAGCATCCCAGAGTTTGTAACCTATGCTCTTTTCTTCCGTCCTCTGGTATAGGCCATACATACGCCTACCAAAGTGATTCACAATACAATAGATGAGCATTGATGACAAGTGATCCTAATATGTATGAGACCTTTGTTGATCTCTTGAACAGTAGAATGGATGTCAGTAATAGTATTGTGTGTTTTTTGGTCCAAAGTGCTGGACCTGAACTCCTATGACCCGGAGGCCCAGCCCCCATATTAAAGCCCTAATTACTGAAACAGCTCTGGAAATTCTATCATTTTTCACAGCAAACATGTTGACTTCAGACTTGCCTTTTTCTATAAAGCACTCAACACTCAAACATACGAATGTCGAATGGGCAAATGTAGATGCGCACACAGTCAACGCTCAAACATACAATTGTCGAATTTGTATGTCGAATGAGCTAAACTATATCTCTGAAATGACAGTCCACTCATAATCAAAGCGTAGTCAACACTAGTAATGAAATCTTAGATCTTTTTCCCCTGACTGTATTTACAGAAACTGTTTATTTTCCTAAATGCGTTGTTCAAATGAAACCCTTTGGTCTTTCGGGGTAATCATATTTGCCTACAGCTCAATATGGTGACCCGTTGTGATGTTTGATGACAGAAATATGAGTGCAGAAGAAAGGCTGTGTTTGGGAGTGTTAGGGGTTTGAGGAGGGCATGTTGGCTCTCCCACATGGCACGGTCACACCACAGGAACTCACAGTGATTACTGTCAGGGCTAAATGACTCCCCTCCACAGGCCTAACATCTTGTTCAATCTGGACCCCCACTACACGCACACACACCGCATCCCTCCACTCCCTCCCTCCAACACCATCTTTAAGAATGTGACAATTAGGGGAAATATGGGATCTGTAGACTTAATGCAACATGTTTTCTCCTCCTCCCTAAATTTGTGTCCCAAATGGCACCCTATTCCCTACATAGTGCACTACTTTGGCCAGAGCCCTATGGGACCTGGTCAAAAGTAGTGCTCAATGTAGGGAATAGGGTGCCATTTTTGAATGAAACTAAATATGCCCACTTGGCTTTTACCATACTGTAATTTCCCCTCCAAAACCAAAAGAATTAAACACAGAGGGAGACAAAACCCTCCTCAGCTTTGAAGGCGTTCTTTCTTTTTCCCTCTCTCGGTCCTCTCCTCCATACCGAGGGGAAAGATGGTTTGAGTTCAACATGTTGCGCAGAGTGCTATTTCTGGTCCTCTGTCTCCCTCCTCTCCTCTTAATGTCTTCCATGCTGGTATGTTAATATATTTGATCCCCATAGGTCTTCATGTGAACCTGGGCATTATTTTGTGGTTGGCGGGGATGAGTCCTCCCAAGTTGACAAGAATGAGAGGGTCTCTCTTTCTTTTCTTGTTCTATTTTACATTTTGTCTCCATTTCCTCTGAAGAGTTTTTTGAGGGTATAATTTGATTACAGAGCTGCTGTTGTAATGTAATCAACACGCATCCTGCTGCGGTAGTGTTGGCTAAGTGGAGTGAGTGTCTCTGGCACTACACAACAGGCCTGTCTCGCATGCATAGGGCCACCTAATTATGAATGTTCCTCTTTCTGTTGGTCAGTTGTTTGTCACTGTTCTCGGTTAGTCCCTCATCCTTCTCTCTTCTCCTTCTAGGTCCACTGATGATTGATGGTTTTGCGGACAAGAGGCCTCTCCTGGGGGTGTGCAAGAGCACTGGGTCCTTGGGGTGAGTACAGTACACATCCCTCATCACATCGCTTCCTGTGTCAACAGGAAGCTGGGATATGCTGGGGAGATGCAGTTTGGAGGGTGGTGTCTGATATCAGCGACTGACTTGACTGAATCCACAAAAATGTGTGTGTATATATACAGTTGAAGTCGGAAGTTTACATACACTTACAGTGAGGGAAAGAAATATTTGATCCCCTGCTGATTTTGTATATTTGCCCACTGACAAAGAAATTATCAGTCTATAATTTTAATGGTAGATTTAACAGTGAGAGACAGAATAACAAAAAAAAATCCAGAAAAACATATGTTATTAATTGATTTGCATTTTAATGAGGGAAATAAGTATTTGACCCCTCTGCAAAACATGACTTAGTACTTTTTGGCAAAACCCTTGTTGGCAATCACAGAGGTCAGACGTTTCTTGTAGTTGGCCACCAGGTTTGCACACATCTCAGGAGGGATTTTGTGTCCCACTCCTCTTTGCAGATCTCCAAGTCATTAAGGTTTCGAGGCTGACGTTTGGCAACTCGAACCTTCAGCTCCCTCCACGATTTCCTATGGGATTAAGGTCTGGAGACTGGCTAGGCCACTCCAGGACCTTAATGTGCTTCTTCTTGAGACACTCCTTTGTTGCCTTGGCCGTGTGTTTTGGGTCATTGTCATGCTGGAATACCCATCCACGACCCATTTTCAATGCCCTGGCTGAGGGAAGGAGGTTCTCACCCAAGATTTGACGGTACATGGCCCCGTCCATCGTCCCTTTCATGCGGTGAAGTTGTCCTGACTCCTTAGCAGAAAAACACCCCCAAAGCATAATGTTTCCACCTCCATGTTTGACGGTGGGGATGGTGTTCTTGGGGTCATAGGCAGCATTCCTCCTCCTCCAACACGGCGAGTTGAGTTGATGCCAAAGAGCTCCATTTTGGTCTCATCTGACCACAACACTTTCACCCAGTTGTCCTCTGAATCATTCAGATGTTCATTGGCAAACTTCAGACGGGCATGTATATGTGCTTTCTTGAGCAGGGGGACCTTGCGGGCGCTGCAGGATTTCAGTCCTTCACGGCGTAGTGTGTTACCAATTGTTTTCTTGGTGACTATGGTCACAGCTGCCTTGAGATTGTTGACAAGATCCTCCCGTGTAGTTCTGGGCTGGTTCCTCACCGTTCTCATGATCATTGCAACTCCACGAGGTGAGATCTTGCATGGAGCCCCAGGCCGAGGGAGATTGACAGTTCTTTTGTGTTTCTTCCATTTGCGAATAATCGCACCAACTGTTGTCACCTTCTCACCAAGCTGCTTGGCGATGGTCTTGTAGCCCATTCCAGCCTTGTGTAGGTCTACAATCTTGTCCCTGACATCCTTGGAGAGCTCTTTCGTCTTGGCCATGGTGGAAAGTTTGGAATCTGATAGATTGATTGCTTCTGTGGACAGGTGTCTTTTATACAGGTAACGAGCTGAGATTAGGAGCACTCCCTTTAGGAGTGTGCTCCTAATCTCAGCTCGTTACCTGTATAAAAGACACCTGGGAGCCAGAAATCTTTCTGATTGAGAGGGGGTCAAATACTTATTTCCCTCATTAAAATGCAAATCAATTTATAACATTTTTGACATGCGTTTTTCTGGATTTTTTTGTTGTTATTCTGTCTCTCACTGTTCAAATAAACCTACCATTAAAATTATAGACTGATCATTTCCTTGTCAGTGGGCAAACGTACAAAATCAGCAGGGGATCAAATACTTTTTTCCCTCACTGTGTGTGTGTGTGTATATATATATATATATATATATTAATTATACACTTTGTATTTTACCACATTTTTCTCCCCAATTTCGATCTTGTCTCATCGCTGCAACTCCCCAACGGGTTCAGGAGGCAAAGATCGAGTCATGCGTTCTCAGAAACATGCGCCGCCAAACAGCGCTTCTTAACACCCACCTGCTTAACCCGGAAGCCAGCTGCACCAAGGTGTCGGAGGAAACACTGTTCAACTGACAACCTCGTCAGCCTGCAGGAGCCCAGCCCGCCACAAGTAGTCGCTAGAGCGCGATGAGCCAAGTAAAGCCCTCCCCGGCCAAACCCTCCCCTATCCCGGACGATGCTGGGCTAATTGTGCGCCGCCCTATGGGACTCCCGATCACGGCCGGTTGTGATACAGCCTGTGTTCGAACCCGGGTCTGTTGTGACGCCTCTAGCGCTGCGATGCAGTGCCTTAGATCGCTGCACTACTCGGGAGGCCCCGAGCGGTGCTTTTTACACTACAAGCCCATACAGATCCGAAAATGTGATTATATATGTAATTCTATGTGCAAGCCCAGGGCTTTCCAATATTGAAAGAAGGTTTCTGTTCCTGATGACATCAAATAGTGTTACAGTCCATTAGCTCTCAAGCCAAATAAATAGCCTTTCTCTGGATGGGTCAAAGTTGAACTACGCCACACACACTTGTAATCCAGTTTCAACATGTGCTAACCATGGCTGCTGGTAACCATGACCACTGGTAGGTGTGATGTGCGTCAGTTGGCAACAAGGCATAGTTTTATTTTATTGGGCTCGCCTGTTTTCGAGGCTTCTCAGAAGTTAGTATATGTATGATGATAGATTCATGTCTGGTCTAGTCGTTGTATTTCTCTGGCCTCCCTCTCACTGATTGGTCACAGACAGACCCACAGTGGCACCAGATTGCACAACTAGTCAACGTGACTTACATACTCGGACTACGTCTGCAATGACACCCAATTTAGTAGTGCCCTATATAGGGATTGACTGTGTCATTTCAGATGAAGCCTTAACATGAGATCCCTTTCCCATCCATCCTTCCTCAAATGCCTGATTTAACAAGGAAACAACAGGTCAAGTAGTTGTTTTGATCTTTCACTAGAAATAATCAGGTCTGCAAGAGCTGAGATAAGGTAGTGCGTTAGTAACTCTCATTTTAGAGAGTGTTGAGTAAGCCAATCTGGCTGCATGTCAAGGTGCAGGGAGGAGCAGGGGAGAGGAGCAGGGAGAGGAGCAGAGGAGGGGAGCGGAGAGGGGCAGGTAAAAGAAGAGAGGAGATGAGCAGGGAGGAGAAGAGATGTGAAACTTCCATGTGCTAATGGAATGTCCTGTCTCTTTCGCCAGGGTGTCAATCTTTATGACGTTTTCCCATTTAAAATGTGTGGAAAGGAAGGGGAAGACAGGCTCGGGCCCTTGGTTGTACTGCCTCATATCGATGTTACGAGGTACAAATCTTAAGGCATTTGAAAGCTGGGTAATAACAGCACCACAAGCCCCCCCCCCCCCCCCCCCCCCCCCCCCCCCCCCCCCCCCCCCCAAATACATACACAGAGAGGGAGGAAGGCAAGGAGAGGGGAGATTAAGAAGATATCTGGCCCCTTGGGAAGCCGGAGGAGTGGGGAATGGCCCTGGCTGGTGGAGAGGGAGCAAAGGTAAGAGAGAGAACCACAGGCGACTGCTCTGCGCTCTTCTCTCCATACCCTGCCAAGGCTGCCGTGACCTCCCTCTTCCAGAACAGCGAAAACATAACTCGATATTTCCTCCCCAGGAAATGAAATAAGGAAGTCTGTCTTCGGCTGGGCTTTGATAGAGACCACCTTCCCCATGTTTTTAAAGGAACACTGCCTACTCCTCTGCTGCCTTCACCTCTCTCTCCTTCTGCCTCTGCCACCGATTCTGGCTCTGCCTGGCCCCTCTGCCTCTGTACTGCCTCTTTTACTCTTCTGGCTGTGTGCTGGCTGACACGGAGAGAGGGATACAAACAGGGAGGGTTTGGCTACTTCGCCCAGTGACTGACGCTCAGCACTAATTCTGAAAACATGCTTGCTGCTGAAAAGCCCAAACCCTGACATCTGGCTGAATGGCACATCCAGACTGGGGCCGTCCTGACCCCCGACCGACAGAAGTGTTTGGTAAATAACACTACATTAAAAGATGAGAGAAACTCCCCTATGGCCGCAGCACAGTTTTTCCGTTCGGGCCGTTCGTAAACTTACTAAGGTCCTCACACAATTTTTAGCATATAATCATTTTAAATAACAGCTTTTGTCAACCAGCAAAAAGGATGCCGGCTTGACACTTAAATGGAAAACAGATTGGAGTCTTGGCCGCGAGAGCAGCGCTGGTTTTGAAGTTGGTTCAGTCAGCTCTAGGCTTAGATTACAAGATTTGCAAATTAAAGGAAAACTAGAAAGTCAAAAAGCATCTGTGCCTATCCTTGTATTTGTGAACTTCTAGCCAGGCGCACTCAACATCATTTTATCAATGGAAAGGATTATGCGTTAAGCCAAAACAATTTATAGATCTAGTGATTTTCCTGACGGCAAAGTACATATGTGTCCCTTCACGCTCTGCGCCAGTGGGGGAATTAGTAAGGAATGCCTGTGTGCCATCCTGTAGCAGCCCCTGGGCTCTGGTCTGCCTCCTCCTCACATAGTATCTGGAAAGGATTTGTGTTTCCAGCCCCTGCTGCTGCTAGTCGTTGTTATTATTTTCTTTCATTTTAATTAGGTCCGCAGGTATTAACATTCAGAGCATTTTAAGACTGCTCTTTGTCATTGAATGCAAATCACAGAGGCAGGGGGTGGAGGGCGGAGGCATCTTAACTGTTTGTTGGTGTTTTTAGGAGTGGGAGCATACATACGCTCCCAGGGTAAAAGTTCAGCAGGGAAGAAGAAACCTGCTTTTGTTATCACTTTTTTTGCATCGCAAATGGCACCCTATTCCCTGTATAGTGCACTACTTCTGACCAGGGCCACTTCCTACCCTGTACGCCCACCCCCAAATCTCCAGATGCACAGAGGATGTGGGCATAGACTTTTATTTTTTATTATAATTTATTTTTGACAAATAAAGTCTTCTGTTACCATGGAGATTACGGATGGATTCGTATTTTCGGAGGCTTCCGGCCGGCCGGGACACATTGTGACTCCCCCGTGGGTGACGAAATGCTCACCATGGCTACCTACCAGACTGTAGCCAGTAGCAACCTGGAAACAGTCAGCACCAGTGAAGGAGGAGACCGTGCATGTTTTTCTTGGTTACTTGTACACTTTTATTTTATTCAATATTTAGCATAACCAGTGTTTTGGCTGCTGGACCTTTCAAGACATGGTTTCAGCACCAGGCCACAGCTCTCCATCTGGCCCCTGTAAACCTCCTCTGGCCCCTGTGAACCTCCCATGGACCTGTCCCTTAACTCACGGCTCGCGGGTCAAGGCTTTTCACACCTTAACAACCAGGCCGGTGTTATGTCCTTGATATCTCAATGTTCATTACAGACACATTTAGCACCCAGTTTTTAATCTGACGCAGGAAGATGAAAGCTATGTGTAATTTTAAATGACACCCGTCAACAACAAAGTGAGATTGATCCTACAAGAGAGGGATAATGTCATGTCCCTAATTTTGTCTTTATCCCAAAGCTTTATCCATTAAGTCCTGTTGTCACCTAATGCCTTTATATTAATTACAGTATTGCAGGGAAAACCCCACTCATTCCACCATACATTTTCAAAGAGACTTAAAGGAAAGCCTATTGTGGTTCTAAGCTGTGCTTTTCATTGCTATTTTCATGACAGGTTTAGCCGTGGTAAACGCGAGGTATCCCCCTCTAAAGTGTATTAAAGGGTAAATCTCAGAGCGTTTCTATTAAAGAGGCACCAGATTATGGGGATTTGGAGAAGTGACGCTTTTGAAAGCAGCATTAGGCCTTAGTCTCTATGATACACACCCTCACTCCCCAGCGGGGACACAGCTGCACTCACAGTGCTGTCTTGCGGTCCAGCCAACCACAGAATTTATTAAGATTAAGATAAAGCTCAAACAGGGACATTTTCTTTATTTCCTGCTTTTGTTAGTTTTCAATTTGTGGGTGGGAATGTCATGTTCTTGTTTTTAAGAGTTCTGATGAAATCATTCCAGAACCTTTTGTAATGGTAGTCTGTGAAAACGGGAATGCCTGTAATCTTATCTAAACCTCCTTTTTAATTTTAGGCCACACACACACTTACTTACACGTAGACTCACTCACTCACTCACTCACTCACTCACTCACTCACTCAGTGCTTTTTTCTGTCGGCCGAAAATATGTTCTGCCTCGCCAGTTTTCCCTTTCAAATAGGAAGTGAGTTTAAATGAAGTGGTATGTAGTGGAAGTGGCAGACAAACTGTTTTTACAGGGTCACAATGAGGCATAATTACTTTTCAGTCCACAGTTTATTCCGCTTTTTTGCAGTATGTTTTGTAGTCCTTTCATGAGAAATTTAATGTAAAAAATCAAATCAGGGCGTTTCAGTTTTGTAATACTGAAGGTGTTGTTCATCAACTTAGCCCCTATGTATTAATATGCCCCATATTTCTATTAAGGGAAGTAGCGTATTCTTTTCCCCAAATATAATTTCCAACTGCAATTACTTTGGTGTGTGAGGATGACAAGCAGTGAATGGATGGAAACCAGATGGAGTACCTCATCTGGTAAAGGAAAACCTCAGCATACTGTACCTCACTAGGGATTTGAACATGGCACTGTCTAGTTACCAATACATTCTCTACACCAGGAAGCTGCTGTTCTGCATGTGAGTAAGAAATGGACCAGGGGGATGCTATGCTGTTTAGCACACAGTCTCGTCTCTCCTGTCATGGTTAGGGTTAGCCCCGTGGGCCCTTGTCAGAAGTAGTGTACTATACTGTTTAAGTAATAGGGTACCATTTGGGATTCATCCATCTCGTGTCATGGATTCCTCTCGTGTCATGGATTCCTTCCCCTGTTGACCGTTCCTCTGAGACAGTCTAGTCCAGGTGCAGTTAACTTCTGCTTAGATCTGTGATCTGTCTGTCCTCTGTATGTTCCGTGCAGACTGGGACACTCGTATAACTCAAGGTCTCCAAGGATAGGAAGACCCAAGCCTTTTGAAGAGTTTTAAAGCAGTTTTCCTTATTTTCTTTTTTAAGATGCTGCAGGGCAGGTAGCCTATATCTGTATTGTTAATTACCGACAAGGCTCGTTGACATTTATTCAAAGCGCAATTGTTCATTTTTGTGTTGATAATGCAATATTACTTTATAGTAATATAATTTTAGTAGTATTCAATTCTCATCTGACACTTGACTGTAAAGCACAACTCCATGTGTTATCACAAAGTGCACTCCTCGGTAGTGTTCATAACCATTTTGGACAGAGGCAACATGTTGTGTATTTTACATCAAAGCATTTCAGTATAAAGCATACAGGTTGAATTACCTTGGTTTTAAAGCCCTGTCAGATTTTCAAGTATTTTTTGTTAATAATACCCTTTCTGGCTGACCTGTCGTGGTGTTGTTCAATCTTCCTTGTAGGTAGTCTGCCGTGAGTATATTGTTTAAACTTGAACATATGCTGCTATTTTTATAGTATTTTACTATAGGCTATTTGACACCACTGTGCTTCTAGGTGTCACAGCTGAAGTATAGGAGTGAAAGCACACTTGACCAGATGCTGTTTTTTGTATTAAATGTTTCCACTTAACAGGAAATTGGCAAATAAACAGTGAACTGACAAGAAGTACATTAAAAACAAGGCATGTGTTTTAGATGATAAATATTAATGTTCAGTCCATTACTGTTAAAGTCATAGTGGGGGGGCTTCTAAGCTGAGATATGAGTGATTTAGCTATTTGAATTTTAGGTATCAAAAACGTTTTTATTTGTAATTTGGCCGTTACTACTATAGCCCATAGAAACACATTGAATAACACGTTCTTAAATGGCAAATAAAATACAGTAAAAAAATAAATCATATGGAATACGATTTGAAGTGTCTGTCCTATATCGAGGAGATACTTTTGGTCATGTAGTGTATGTGGACACCTGCTAGTTGAACATCTCATTTGAAAATCATGGGCATTAATTTGGAGTTGGTCCCCTCCTTCGCTGCTATAACAGCCTCCACTCTCTTCTGGGAAGGCTTTCCACTAGATGTTGGAACATTGCTGCTGGTACTTGCTTCCATTCAGTCACAAGAGCATTAGTGAAGCAGAGCACTGATGTTGGGTGATTAGGCCTGGCTCGCAGTGAGCATTACAATTAATCCCAAATGTGTTTGATTGAGTTGAGGTCAGGGTACTGTGCAGGCCAGTCAAGTTCTTCCACACCGATCTTGACAAATCATTTCTGTATTGACCTCGCTTTTGTACACAGGGTCATTGTCATGCTGAAACAGGAAAGGTCCTTCGGGGCGGCAGGTAGCCTCGTGGTTAGAGCGTTGGACTAGAAACCGAAAGGTTGCAAGATCGAATCCCCAAGCTGACAAGGTAAAAATCTGTCGTTCTGCCCCTGAACAAGGTAGTTACCCGACTGTTCCCAGGCTGTCATTGAAAATAAGAATTGGTTCTTAACTGACATGCCTAGTTAAATAAAGGTTAAAAAAAACTGTTGCCACAAAGTTGGAAGCACAGAATCGTGTAGAATGTCATTGTATACTGTAGCGTTTAGTAGCCACCCTTTGCCTTGATGACAGCTTTGCACACAGCTTTTCACACCAGCTTCATGATGAATGCTTTTCCAACAGTCTTGAAGGAGTTCCCACATATGCTGAGCACTTGTTGGCTGCTTTTCCTTCACTCTGTGGTCCAACTCATCCCAAACCATCTCAATTGGGTTGAGGTCGGGTGATTGTGGAGGCCAGGTCATCTGATGCAGCCCTCCACCACTCTCCTTCTTGGTCAAATAGCCCTTACACAGCCTGGAGGTGTGTTTTGGGTCATTGTCCTTTTGAAAAACAAATGATGTCTTTGAAGATTCTCAAATATAAAATATATTTTGATATGTTTAACACTTTTTTTTATTTACTACATGATTCCATATGTTATTTCATAGTTTTGATGTCTTCACTATTATTCTACAATGCAGAACATAGTAAAAATAAAGAAAACACTGGCATGAGTAAATGTGCCCAAACTTTTGACTGATACTGTATGTATAAAACCCCTTATCTTTGTTGGCACAACTACCTCCATACTTCCATTCATTTGTATGGGTTACCTTTAGACAAGTCTTGGGACACTTGTGGGGGTCATAGAGCAAAACGAAGAACACTATCCTGTTTGCGTGAGTCTACCCTTTGGTCATATAATTTTTGTAGGACAAACCGTTTGGATGCTACAGTTTTCGAGATGTCTCCAGGTCTGACAAACAGAGAGTTAGCTCTGCCACTTTCCACAGCATAGATCTCTAGCTTAAACTGACTGTTTTTGATGTGGATTTTTGTATTATGTTACTTAGGTTGATGCACCGGTGTGCCAATAGACTAGGGTTTGACCAAGGGATTTGTGCAAGCACACACACACACACACACACACACACACACACTGGCGTGGCGATGTGTTTCCAATATGCTTGTTGGTGGTGAAGGTACTGAATGAGGAGGAAATGTATTTCTGGCAGGGCTGCAGACATGGAGCTGTGGTTGAACTTCTTACCCTAATTACTTTCCCGCTAATGCCAGCGGCGTGCCGGAATCACAGGCCCCCTCCCCGCCCCCCCGCGCTGCCTCTGATGTGGCCAGCGTTTGTTGTGTGTTGAGGGTTGTGTTCCACAGAGGAGGAGGGGAAAGGAGGACTGAGAAAGAAGGAGAAAGAGAGGGAGGGGTAGTCAGAGAGAGAAGGAAACTTAGTGAATATTGTGACAGAATTTGTCTCTTTTCTTCCAGTACCACCCACCTCACTTGATGCCTATGAAAATAGAGTAATTGTTTTCATGTGCGTGTGTGTAGAAGTAATTGTTATAAATCTATGACTCACCAGTCTGATCTCAGTCCAAAGATTAGTTCTACCAATTTGTCCAGGCTTTACTTGTAAGATGTTTTTCAAAACACTGCTATGTGAGATCAATACCAAGGCTCTTCTGTTAAGGAAAGAAAAACTCAAAAAAACATTGTTGCATCTTGAATGTTATTTTGTTTTTTTTCCCCAAAAAATATTTTCACTGATGGGTGTCAGTTTGGTCAGCATTTAACACCATTAGCTACCGGGATTTCTACCTATATGGTTCACCCGTAGTGTATGCACATCCAACAATTACCCAGATGATAGTATATAGATATAATAGAAATACTCTCTAGTCTTGGTCACTATTGTATAAAATGCACCCAAAGGCCTATAGTTTTGTACTGAAAGCCATTGGTTGATATGTAGGTGGTCTATGGCCCGGGTGGCATTCCTAGTCTCTGGGCACTCTGACCCTGTCCCCTCAGCCCTTCCAGCTGAGACTCCAGGGACCAGGCCCAGGCTGTATTTGTTTAGCGTTTCCACAGCTTGTAATTGTCTGTTCGTATTCAGGGAACTCGTAAAGGGCTCAGCTCTGAGCTGCAGTCGGAAACGTGGTGACGTCCCCCTCCTTGTAAATGCATTTATTTGCTTGCTTTTTAATTCCCCTTTAAGGCTTCCCCAGTTCCCCTGCTGTCTAGCCCACTGCAGCCCGCCACATGAAGTGTGCGGTTTTTATCCATCGGTTCCGCTCAGGTTCATAAAATAATAACCTTCCCGGTTCCGTCGACCAGAAGCCAGACGTTCCCTCCCGGAGAAGAAATGCAAGCCCAGCTCACAGCGCCGTCGTGTTGAAGCTAAAATAACAGATGTTAAAGACGTCTTTCATACAGAAAAAACACCCCCTCTAGTGATTTAAATGGCATCCATCTGACATAATGTACATAATAACCATTGTAAACTGACGTGTTGCTAAAATTAAGACTCTGCCTCGGTTGTAAAAGTCATATAACCGTTCTGTTGTGAATACGTTTTCCAAAATGGTACAGTAGCTAGTCTATAGCAGGCCAGGCAAAACAGAGCTGTGCTGTGCTGGATGGTCAAGAGACCCAGAAACATGGTGTCATCCCAAATGGCAGCCTATTCCCTATATAGTGCACTAATTTTGACCAGAGTTGGGCCCTGGTCAAAAGTAGTGCACTATATAGGGAATAGGGTGCCGTTTAGGACGTACACATGTCTGTTTTACTAGCTTGCCCAGTGGTGGTTTGAGGGGGAGATGGATGGATGTAGCAGGTGTGGATCTCTGTCTGGCTGCTTTACAGCCTACTACCCAGTAATTAGCAGTCATTTAGGATTACTGTTATATGAGGGAAACCCTTCATGTTAGAAGGGTTGTGAAGTTGACTTGGGCCAAGACCAACTGTTTCCACTTCAGCAGGCTTAGACTTTCCTCCGGAGGTCATGGCCGTTGCCTCAGTAGTGTGTGTGTGTACCTCTATTTCAGTGTGTGTGTGTGTGTGTATGTGCTTTTTTTATGATTTTACAATCTCATCTATCGCTCTCCCCCACTCAATCTTTTTCTCTCTACCTCGCTCTCTCTCCCAACCGCTTCAGTCTCCTTCCCACTCTCTGCATCAATTCAGACTAAAAAGGCCAATCCCAGTAAATAGTAATTGACACATTGATCTCATAGGCCGTAATAACAGTCCTATTACTGAGGCGGAGGAGGGCGCTCAGTGTCACCTTAACATGTTACTGGACTGACATCTAGCCCTGATCAATGATAATGATGATTTAGCCTGGCTTTCAACCCACGCCTCCGCAGCCCCGTCCAGGAAATCACATTACAGCTGATCCTGCCCTGGCTCCATTAGAACACCACCATTTGTTAAAATACTGCCCAGGCCAAAACAATTCAACCGGGGGCCATTTTGATTCTGTAATAGAGGGACAGGCGGGCCATCATTGTCCCCATGAGTGAATCAATCCGGGCGCCTGTTATTTCGTAAAAAGCATTTGGATTAGATTGATCTGACCCCGGTGATAACGCTGAAATCGATGGAGGAGCCGCCAGAAAACAAGTTAGGAGAAGTTATATTTTTCTATTAATCTCAATTCTTGTACTCAGTTTGGTAATGCTATCCTTGCTGTGCCAGAGAGTATCATAATATGCCTTAGTGTAAGGCCTGCTGCAGATCAGTATTAGGTCCGGCTGCTAAGGACAACTGAATGGAGGTCACCCAGAACTCTTGTCACCTCCTTTGTCTTCCCCATTGCCTCTTACAGGAAATGACAGGGGAAATGCGCGCACACAACGTCAGACACTCCAGACACTCCCGCTGGTACATACACCAGACGCTCACACACAGACAGACTTGCGTGCGCACACAAACATGCAGTGTCAGGCATGCACACACACACACACACACACACGGACACTGTGTCTCTGGCTGGGCTGAGAGATCTGAGGGCTCCCATGGCGCCAGTGCTGTGGCTGAATGTCCAGCCACTGGCTTGGGAAACTTTCCTAAACAGCTAGAGAGAGAGAGTGAGTGTGTGTTGGGTGTTGCCTCTGTGTCAGTGGGTGTGTGGAGCTGTGTCTGCGGCGTCTGCCCAAGCTCTGTGGAGTGGTGCTGCTTCCACGCACACACTAATCCCCTTGATCAAGAGGTGAGCATCCTTTTTAGGGAGTGGACAGTGGCTGCGCCCAAAGTAGTGCACTTTATGGGGAATAGGGTGTCATTTGAGATGCTTTTCTCCCTAGAGGTTACTCTAGGTATGATGCACATTGAAATCTTATTGATGATGTTATTAAATATTTTGAGAGAGGCTAGTAGTGTGTTAGAAGCTCATGGAGTCACTATAGAATAGGGACTAGGCATTGTTTCTGGACAAAAACTATAGGTAACTGCCAAAATAAAGGAAACGCCAACATAGTGCCTTAATAGGGCGTTGGGCCACCACGAGCCAGAACAGCTTCAATGTGCTTTTGTCTGGAACTCTATTGGAGGGATGCGAGACCATTCTTTCACGTCTAAATCCATCGTTTGGTGTTTCGTTGATGGTGGTGGAAAACGCTGTCTCAGGCGCCGCTCCAGAACCTCCCATAAGTGTTCAACTGGGTTGAGATCTTGTGACTGAGACACACACACCCTTTAAACTCGCTTGGCTCCTTTTGAGACCCCTCTTTCAGTCACAGATCTCTTCTAACCGTTAGTGCTGAGTGATTAACCTAAATGTTGGTTTTTAAACTACTAACTGACCGATGCCTGTTCAATTATTTGACTTATATTTCATTCGTTTTTTTTCTGTGAGCTCAATGCGCACATCGCACAGGTTCTCTAGAGTTAAATCAGATCCAGCCTGAACTATGCTATGTAGTAGGGAGTTGTAGTTTCCAACAGGCCAATATTCTACATAGTTTAGTGCCAAAAACATGGTTATTAACTAAAATGACCATAATCCATTGTGCATCTACTTGTCCAGATTATTTTACGCCTGCTACAGAAGAGAGAATCCACAATCATGAGGTGTTAGAGAGCAGCTGTTGCTTCGCAATTTATCTCTACCTGAAAATACATAATCTAAGTGATTGATGGTATTCAGCAGTCATAAGTATGCCTTATTTACTTTGAACTACAAAATAGTGATTTTGTCAGACAGAATAGGCAGCAGCTTTAAAGAGCTGAGATGATGACTTGGAATGAAATAATAAAGTAATCAAATGAAACATGTAATATACACAACTGAAATATTTTATTAAACTGAAGTAATGATTAATAAGTAATGGTTAATAAGTGATAAGCAGTAATGGGCAGTCACTACCATCATGGGACTTTTATTCATTGTTTTATTCAGTGTTACAGCATTCAACCCATGTAATGCATAGAGCATTTAATAAAAGTAATCGAAAACCGTAATTGTTTTAATAATTGAACCGAAACCGAACAAACCTCAAAAAGCACTAATCACTCAGCACGACTAGGCATGGTAGCCAAAATAATGGACGACTGGGCATTTTTATACATGAGCCTAAGCATATAGGGATGTTAATTGCTTAATTAACTAAGGAACTACACCTATGTGGAAGCACCTGCTTTCAATATATACAGTACCAGTCAAAAGTTTAGACACACCTACTCATTCCAGGGTTTTTATTTTATTTTTTACTTTTTCTACATTGTAGAATAGTAGTGAAGACATCAAAACTATGTAATAACACCTATAGAATCATGTAGTAACCAAAAAAGTGTGAAACAAATCAAAATATATTTTATATTTGAGATTCTTCAAATAGCAACCCTTTGCCTGAATGACAGCTTTGCTCACTCTTGGCATTCTCTCAACCATCTTCTTGAGTTAGTAACCTGGAAAGCATTTCAATTAACCTTGTTAATTTGTGGAATTTCTTTCCTTAATGCGTTTGAGCAAATCAGTTGTGTTGTGACAAGGTAGAGGTGATAGAAGGAAAGAGAAATGACAGTCCATCATTACTTTATGACAGGAAAGTCAGTCGATCTGGAAAATTTCAAGAACTTTGACATTTTTTTCAAGTGCAGTCGCAAAAACCATCAAGCGCTATGAAGAAAATGGCTCTCATGAGGACCACCACAGGAAAGGAAGACCCAGAGTTACCTGCTGCAGAGGATAAGTTCATTAGAGTTAACTGCACCTCAGATTGCAGCCCAAATAAATGCTTCACAGTGTTCAGGTAAGACACATCTCAACATCAACTGTTCAGTGGAGACTGTGTGAATCAGTCCTTCATGGTTGAATTGCTACAAAGAAACCACTACTAAAGGACACCAATAATAATAAGAAGAGACTTGCTTGGGCCAAGAAACACGAGCAATGGATATTAGACCGGTGGAATCTGTCCTTTGGTCTGAAGAGTCCAAATTGTAGATTTTTGGTTCCAACTGCTGTGGCATTGTGATACGCAGAGTAGGTGAACGGATGTTCTCCACATGTGTGGTTCCCACTGTGAAGCATGGAGGAGGTGTGGGGGTGCTTTACTATTCCCTGTATAGTGCACTACTTTTGACCAGGGCCCTATTCCCTATATAGTGCACTACTTTTGACCAGGGCCTTATTCCCGGGTCTGTGATTTATTTAGAATTCAAGGCACACTTAACCAGCATGGCTACCACAGCATTCTGCAGCGATACGACATCCCATTTGGTTTGCGTAGTGGGACTATAACAAGACAATGACCCAACACACCTCCAGGCTGTGTAAGGGCTATTTATTCAAGAAGGAGAGTGATGGAGTGCTGCGTCAGATTACCTGACCTCCACAATCACCCGACCTCAATCCAATTCAGATTGTTTGGGATGAATTGGACTGCAGAGTGATGGAAAAGCAGTGCTCAGAATATGTGGGAGCTCCTTCAAGACTGTTGGAAGAGCATTCCTCATGAAGCTGGCTGAGAGAATGCCAAGTGTGTGCAAAGCTGTCATCAAGGCAAAGGGTGGCTACTTTGAAGAATTTCAAATATAAAATATATTTTGATTTGTTTAACACTTTCTAGTTACTACATGATTCTATGTTTTTTTGTTGTTGTTGTGATGTCTTCACTATTATTCTACAATGTAGAAAATAGTACAAATAAAGAATAACATTGAATGACTAGCTGTTTCCAAACTTTTGACTGGTACTGTACTTGGTATCCCTCATTTACTCAAGTGTTTCCTTTATTTTGGCAGTTACCTGCATGTCTCCCCTTATGTCTGCAACAGGACTTAATGAGTGTTTTTGTACTACCCAGTCCCCAGGCAGACATGGAGCCAGAACATCACACAGCCTGAGTTCACCAACACTAATACTGCTTGGCATTTGCTGTAGCGACAAGACTCAATATAGCCAGTCTACACACGGCTAACACGAACCAACAGCAGTTAAACAAGACCCATGACTACTGACCAAGAGCGAGGACAAGGAAAAGAGAACAGGAGAGAGAAAAACATTGAGAGAGGGGAGCGAAAGAGGAAGAGCGCGAGGGAGAGGAGGGGGAGAGCGAATTAATTAGAGAGACAAGATGGAGAAGAAGCGAGAGAGATTGATGCAGGCAGACTGGCTTCTCTATCATCGGCTCCATTCTAAGATTCCCTCATTGGAAGAATTATGACAAATGAAGCCCTCTCTGGTTCTCCATGACTGCGACTCAGGGCTATCAAGTAGCACATGGACAGTCCCTGCAGCTTTTTGCCATTCAACTCTCCCCTAAGTTTTTCCATGTTCCCGGCGCTTTGCGGACAGTTTAAGATGTCTTGGCTGCTTTGTGATGCCTGATGTGTGCATATTTTGAAACGGGGTAATTTTCTCAACGCTTCGGCCACAGTATTTCATCCACTGTTTGCATTTGTCAGAGAGAGGCCTGAATGGAAAGAGCAGATATTTTCCACCATAAAGAAGAGAAATAGTGGCCTGTTGGTCGGTCTGTTCGGTTGTTTTGAGTGATTGGGAACACAGACCGACATTACAACCTAATTGATGCGTGCAGCCCAGTGCTGGTCAGTGGAGTAGAAGTAGTGTTGCAGGAGATAGGATCGGAATTTTGTATTCTTAACTTTTTGTGTCAGTAGGCTAGGCTGAAACAAGCCCTGAATGCTGATTGGCTGACAGCTGTGGTATATCAGACCGTAATCCACAGGTATGACAAATCATTTATTTTTACGTTGGTAAGCAGTTTATAATAGCAATAAGGCACTTTGGGTGTTTGTGGTATATGGCCACTATACCACAGCTAAGTGCTGTATCCAGGCACTCCGCGTTGTGTAGTGATTAAGGGGGGGGAGCGAGAGAGATTGCCCACAATTAAAAAAAACAAAAAAACAATTTTGATCAACTCCCATGTCTATTGGGTGAAATACCAGTGTGCCATCACAGCAGCAAGATTTGTGACCTGTTGCCACAAGGGCAACCAGGGAAGAACAAGCACCATTGTAAATACAACCCATATTTGTTTAACTATTTGCACATATGACATTTGTAATGTCTTTATTCTTCTGGAACTTTTGTGAGTGTAATGTTTACTGTTAATTCATATTGTTTATTTCGCTTTTGTTTATCTAGTTCACTTGCTTTGGCAATGTGAACATTTCCCATGCCAATAAAGCCCTTGAATTGAGAGAGAAATCCTTGAAAATATCTGTCTATTTTGTACTGAATGTGTCAAATAACGGATGTGTTTCTGTGCCTAGGACGAGCCCCCCATACTGCTGTGTGGACCTGTACTCTCTAAGGACAGGGGAGATGGTCAAGTCCATCCAGTTCAAGACGCCCATCTATGACCTGCACTGCAACAAGGAGTATGTATGGGGGCATCACTTTTTGCATTCATATAAATACACTGCTCAAAAAAATAAAGGGAACACTTAAACAACACAATGTAACTCCAAGTCAATCACACTTCTGTGAAATCAAACTGTCCACTTAGGAAGCAACACTGATTGACAATAAATTTCACATGCTGTTGTGCAAATGGAATAGACAACAGGTGGAAATTATAGGCAATTAGCAAGACACCCCCAATAAAGGAGTGGTTCGGCAGGTGGTGACCACAGACCACTTCTCAGTTCCTATGCTTCCTGGCTGATGTTTTGGTCACTTTTGAATGCTGGCGGTGCTATCACTCTAGTGGTAGCATGAGACGGAGTCAACAACCCACACAAGTGGCTCAGGTAGTGCAGCTCATCAAGGATGGCACATCAATGCGAGCTGTGGCAAGAAGGTTTGCTGTGTCTGTCAGCGTAGTGTCCAGAGCATGGAGGCGCTACCAGGAGACAGGCCAGTACATCAGGAGACGTGGAGGAGGCCGTAGGAGGGCAACAACCCAGCAGCAGGACCGCTACCTCCGCCTTTGTGCAAGGAGGAGCAGGAGAAGCACTGCCAGAGCCCTGCAAAATGACCTCCAGCAGGCCACAAATGTGCATGTGTCTGCTCAAACGGTCAGAAACAGACTCCATGAGGGTGGTATGAGGGCCCGACGTCCACAGGTGGGGGTTGTGCTTACAGCCCAACACCGTGCAGGACGTTTGGCATTTGCCAGAGAACACCAAGATTGGCAAATTCGCCACTGGCGCCCTGTGCTCTTCACAGATGAAAGCAGGTTCACACTGAGCACATGACAGAGTCTGGAGATGCCGTGGAGAACGTTCTGCTGTCTGCAACATCCTCCAGCATGACCGGTTTGGCAGTGGGTCAGTCATGGTGTGGGGTGGCATTTCTTTGGGGGGCCGCACAGCCCTCCATGTGCTCGCCAGAGGTAGCCTGACTGCCATTAGGTGCCGAGATGAGATCCTCAGACCCCTTGTGAGACCATATGCTGGTGCGGTTGGCCCTGGGTTCCTCCTAATGCAAGACAATGCTAGACCTCATGTGGCTGGAGTGTGTCAGCAGTTCCTGCAAGAGGAAGGCATTGATGCTATGGACTTGCCCGCCCGTTCCCCAGACCTGAATCCAATTGAGCACATCTGGGACATCATGTCTCGCTCCATCCACCAACGCCACGTTGCACCACAGACTGTCCAGGAGTTGGCGGATGCTTTAGTCCAGGTCTGGGAGGAGATCCCTCAGGAGACCATCCGCCACCTCATCAGGAGCATGCCCAGGCGTTGTAGGGAGGTAGTACAGGCACGTGGAGGCCACACACACTACTGAGCCTCATTTTGACTTGTTTTAAGGACATTACATCAAAGTTGTATCAGCCTGTAGTGTGGTTTTCCACTTTAATTTTGAGTGTGACTCCAAATCCAGACCTCCATGGGTTGATAAATTGGATTTCCATTGATTATTTTTGTGTGATTTTGTTGTCAGCACATTCAACTATGTAAAGGATAAAGTATTTCATAAGATTATTTCTTTCATTCAGATCTAGGATGTGTTGTTTAAGTGTTCCCTTTATTTTTTTGAGCAGTATATATTGTAGTTTCATGTTATATGAATATCACATATTGTTTGTAATTTTCCTGGTTCTTGTAGGATTCTAGTTGTCGCCCTGCAGGAGAAGATTGCTGCATTCGACAGCTGTACCTTCACCAAGAAGTTCTTTGTTACAAGTAAGGAGCTGGGACTGTGTGTGTATCCTTAATGGCACCCGATGGTGCCTGGTCAAAAGTAGTGCACTATAGACCAGGGCCCTATTCCCTATATAGTGCACTACTTTTGACCAGGGCCCTATTCCCTATAAATTAGTGCACTATATAGTAGAGGTCGACCAATTAATCGGAATGGCCGATTTAATTAGGGCCGATTTTCAAGTTTTCATAACAATCGGAAATCGGTATTTTTGGACACTGATTTGGCCGTTTTTTAAAATTTATTATTATTATTTTTTTAAATAATAAAAAAAAGTACACCTTTATTTAACTAGGCAAGTCAGTAAAGAGAACATTCTTATTTTCAATGACGGCCTAGGAACGGTGGGTTAACTGCCTTGTTCAGGGGCAGAACGACAGATTTTTACCTTGTCAGCTCGGGGATTCAATCTTGCAACCTTACGGTTAACTAGTCCAACGCTCTAACCACCTGCTTTACATTGCACTCCACGAGGAGCCTGCCTGTTACCCGAATGCAGTAAGAAGCCAAGTTAAGTTGGTAGCGAGCATTAAACTTACCTTATAAAAAACAATCAATCAATCATAATCACTAGTTAACTACACATGGTTGATGATATTACTAGTTTATCTAGCCTGTCCTGCGTTGCAAATAATCGCTTAGGTACAAGTTGCTCCAACGTGTACCTAACCATAAACATCAATGCCTTTCTTAAAATCAATACACAAGTATATATTTTTAAACCTGCATATTTAGTTAATATTGCCTGCTAACATGAATTTCTTTTAACTAGGGAAAATGTGTCACTTCTCTTGCAACAGAGTCAGGGTATACGCAGCAGTTTGGGCCGCCTGGCTCGTTGCGAACTGTGAAGACTATTTCTTCCTAACAAAGACAGCCGACTTCGCCAAACGGGGGATGATTTAACAAAAGCGCATTTGCGAAAAAAGCACAATCGTTGCACGACTGTACCTAACCATAAACATCAATGCCTTTCTTAAAATCAATACATAGAAGTATATATTTTTAAACCTGCATATTTGCTAAAAGAAATCCAGGTTAGCAGGCAATATTAACCAGGTGAAATTGTGTCACTTCTCTTGCGTTCATTGCATGCAGAGTCAGGGTATATGCAACAGTTTGGGCCGCCTGGCTTGTTGCGAACTAATTTGCCAGAATTTACGTAATTATGACATAACATTGAAGGTTGTGCAATGTAACAGGAATATTTAGACTTAGGGATGTTTATTATATTATAATTAATTCTATGATTTGATAGAGCAGTCTGACTGAGCGGTGGTAGGCAGCAGGCTCGTAAGCAGTCATTCAAACAGTACTTTCGTGCGTTTTGCCAGCAGCTCTTCGCTGTGCTTCAAGCATTGCGCTGTTTATGACTTCAAGCCTATCAACTCCCGAGATTAGGCTGGTGTAACCGATGTGAAATGGCTAGCTAGTTAGCGGGGTGCGCGCTAATAGCGTTTCAAACGTCACTCGCTCTGAGACTTGGAGTAGTTGTTTCCCCTTGCTCTGCATGGGTAACGCTGCTTCGAGGGTGGCTGTTGTCGATGTGTTCCTGGTTTAAGCCCAGGTAGGAGCGAGGAGAGGGACGGAAGCTATACTGTTACACTGGCAATACTAAAGTGCCTATAAGAACATCCAATAGTCAAGGTATATGAAATACAAATCGTATAGAGAGAAATAGTCCTATAATTCCTATAATAACTACAACCTAAAACTTCTTACCTGGGAATATTGAAGACTCATGTTAAAAGGAACCACCAGCTTTCATATGTTCTCATGTTCTGAGCAAGGAACATAACCGTAAGCTTTCTTACATGGCACATATTGCACTTTTACTTTCTTCTCCAACACTTTGCTTATGCATTATTTAAACCAAATTGAACATGTTTCATTATTTATTTGAGGCTAAATTGATTTTATTGATGTATTATATTAAGTTAAAATAAGTGTTCATTCAGTATTGTTGTAATTGTCATTATTACAAATAAAAAAAATTGGCCGATTTTTAATCGGTATCAGCTTTTTTTTGGGGCCCTCCAATAATCGGTATCGGTATCGGCGTTAAAAAAAAAATCATAATCGGTCAACCTCTACTATATAGGGAATAGGGCCTTGTTCCCGATTCTCATGAGAGCCGGTTTCATCATAGCGCTTGATGGTTTTTGCGACTGCACTTGAAGAAATGTTCAAATTTCTTGAAATTTTCCATATTGACTGACCTTCATGTCTTAAAGTAATGATGGACTGTCATTTCTCTTTACTTATTTGAGCTATTCTTGCCATAATATGGACTTGGTCTTTTACCAAATAGGGCTATCTTCTGTATGCCCACTATTATTCTCTGTTCTGTTAATTTTCCCTATTCGCTCTGTCCTTCCCTCCCTGTTCATTTTATTTTATGTGGCTCTCAAACTGGAAGAAAATTCTCAACAATCATTTTTACAGGCTAAATTCCTGTCCAATCATTCAAAATGGTAAAATTTCCGTTTCATTACAAGGGTTCTATTTCTTGCGGCCCTATTTCTTGCGGCCCGGTCTCTGACTTTCTCCCTATAGGCTGTTTTGTCGTTGTCAGTGATCAGCCAATCAGTGTTGTCACAACACAATTGATTGGCTAAAAAAAATCCACAAATTAACAAGGCACACCTGTTAATTGAAATGCATTCCTGGTGACTAACTCATGAAGCTGGTTGACAGAATGCCTTGATGACAGCTTTGCACACTCTAGGCAAAGGGTGGCTATTTGAAGAATCTCAAATATAAAATATTGTGATTTGTTTCACACTTTTTTGGTTACTACTTCATTCTATAGGTGTTATTACATAGTTTTGATATCTTCACTGTTATTCTGCAATGTAGAAAATAGTAAAAAATAAAGAAAAATCCTTGAATGAGTAGGTTTTCTAAAACCTTTGACCGGTAGTGTAGGTAGAGTTATTAAAGTGACTATGCATAGATAACAACAGAGAGTATCAGAGGGGGGTAGAAGCTGTTTAGAAGCCTCTTGGACCTGGACTTGGCGCTCCGGTACCGCTTGCCATGTGGTAGCAGAGAGAACAGTCTATGACTATTGTGGCTGGAGTCTTCGACAATTTGTAGGGCCTTCCTCTGACACCACCTGGTATAGAGGTCCTGGATGGCAGGAAGTGATGTACTGGACCATACGCACTACCCTGTGTAGTGCCTTGCGGTCAGATGCCAACCAGTTGCCATACCAGGCAGTGATGCAACCAGTCAGGATGCTCTCTATGGTGTAGCTGTAGAACCTTTGGAGGATCTGAGGACCCATGCCAAATCTTTTCAGTCTCCTGAGGGGGAATACATTTTGTCATGCCATCTTCACCAATGTCTTGGTGTGTTTGCTCAATTTTTAGTTTGTTGTTGATGTGGACACCAAGGAACTTGAAGCTCTCAACCTGCTCCACTACTGCCCCGCCGATGAGAATGGGGGCGTGCTCGGTCCTCCTTTTCCTGTAGTCCACAATCATCTCCTTTGTCTTGATCACGTTAAGGGAGAGGTTGTTGTCCTGGCACCACCCGGCCCGGTCTCTGACTTTCTCCCTATAGGCTGTTTCGTTGTTGTCAGTGATCAGGCCTACCACTGTTGTCATTGGCAAACTTAATGATGGTGTTGGAGTCGTGCCTGGCCGTACAGTCATGAGTGAACATGGAGTACAGGAGGGGACTGAGCACACATCCCTGAGGGGCCCCTGTGTGGAGGATCAGTGTGGCGGATGTGTTGTTACCTACCCTTACCACCTGGGGGCAGCCTGTCAGGAAGTCCAGGATCCAGTTGCAGAGGGAGGTGTTTAGTCCCAGGGTCCTTAGCTTATCGGAGGGCCTGTTGTCAGGACTTCTGGCAGTCTCTATGGGCGTGCCACAGGGTTCAATTTTCGGGCCAACTCTTTTCTTTTTATATATCAATGATGTCGCTCTTGCTGCTGGTGATTCTCTGATCCACCTCTATGCAGACGACACCATTCTGTATACATCTGGCCCTTCTTTGGACACTGTGTTAACAAACCTCCAAACGAGCTTCAATGCCATCAAACATTCCTTCTGTCGCCTCCAACTGCTATTAAAAGCTAGTAAATCTAAATTGCATGCTCTTCAACTGATTGCTGCCCACACCCGCCTGCCCGACTAGCATCACTGCTCCGGACGGTTCTGACTTAGAATATGTGGACAACTACAAATATCCTAGGTGTCTGGTTAGACTGTAAACTCTCCTTCCTGACTCACATTAAGCATCTCCAATCCAAAATTAAATCTAGAATCAGCTTCCTATTTTGCAATAAAGCCTCCTTCACTCATGCTGCCAAACATACCCTCGTAAAACTGACTGTCCTTCCGATCCTTGACTTTGGCGATGTCATTTACAAAATAGCCTCCAACACTCCACTCAGCAAATTGGATGCAGTCTATCACAGTGCCATCCATTTTGTCAACAAAGCCCCATAATCTACCCACCACTGCGACCTGTATGCTCTCGTTGGCTGGCCCTCGCTTCATATTCGTCGCCAAACCCACTGGCTTCAGGTCATCTATAAGTCTTTGCTAGGAAAAGCCCTGCCTTATCTCAGCTCACTGGTCACCATAGCAACACCCACCGGTAGCACGCGCTCTAGCAGGTAGATTTCACTGGCATCCCCAAAGCCAACACCTCGTTTTGCCGTCTTTCCTTTCAGTTCTCTGCTGCCAATGACTGGAACGAATTGCAAAAGTCACTGAAGCTGGATATTTATGTCCCTCACTGTAAGCATCAGCTGTCAGACCTGCTTACTGATCACTGTACCTGTACACAGCCCATCTGTAAATAGCACACCCAACTACATCATCCCCATGTTGTTATTTAGTTATTTCTGCTCTTTTGCACCCCAGTTTCTCTACTTGCACATCTATCACTCCAGTGTTAATGCTAAATTGTAATTATTTTGCCTCTATGGCCTATTTATTTCCTTACCTCCCTAATCTTCCTACATTTGTAATATTGTGTTATTGGCTGTACGTTTGTTTATCCCATGTGTAACTCTGTGTTGTTGTCTTTGTCGCTTTGCTTTATCTTGGCCATGTCGCGGCCCACCTGGTTAATTAAAGGTGAAATAAATAAATAAAAATTGAGTTTAGAGGCACTATGGTGTTAAACGCTCAGCTGTAGTCAATGAATAGCATTCTCACATAGATGTGAGAATTTCCTACCTTTTGTCCAGGTAGGAAAGGGCAGTGTGGAGTGCAATAGAGATTGCATCATCTGTGGTTCTGTTAGGGCGGTATGCAAATTGGAGTGGGTCTAGGGTTTCTGAGATAATGGTGTTGTGAGCCATGACCGGCCTTTCAAAGCATTTCATGGCTAAAGACGTGAGTACTACGGGTCGGTAGTCATTTAGGCAGGCAATCATTTACCTTAGTGTTCTTGGGCACAGGGACTATGGTGGCTGCTTAATACATGTTGGTATTACAGACTCAGACAGGGAGAGGTTGAAAATGTCAGTGAAGACACTTGCCAGTTGGTCAGCGCATGCTCACAGTACACATCCTGGTAATCCGTCTGGCTCTGCGGCCTTGTGAATGTTGACCTGTTTTAAGGCCTTACTCACATCGGCTGCGGAGAGCATGATCTCAGTCTTTTGGAACAGATGGTGCTCTCATGCATCTTTCAGTGTTATTTGCCTCGAAGCAAGCATTGAAGTAGTTTAGCTTGTCTGGTAGGCTTGTGTCACTGGGCAGCTCTCGGCTGTGCTTCCCTTTGTAGTCTGAAATGATTTGTAAGCTCTGCCGCATCCGGCGAGCGTCAGAGCCGGTGTAGTACGATTCGATCTTTGTCCCGTATTGACGCTTTGCCTGTTTGATGGTTTGTCAGAAGGCATAGCGGGATTTTTGATAAGCTTCGGGGTTAGAGTCCAGCTCCTTGAAAGCAGCAGCTCTTTCCTGTAGCTCAGTGCAGATGTTGCCTGTAGTCCATGGCTTCTGGTTGGGTATGTACAGTTGAAGTTGGAAGTTTACATACACTTAGGTTGGAGTCATTAACTTGTTTTTCAACCACTCCACCAATTTCTTGTTAACAAACTATAGTTTTGGCAAGTCGGTTAGGACATCTACTTTGTGCATGACACAAGTACATTTTCCAACAATTGTTTACAGACAGATTATTTCACTGTATCACAATTCCAGTGGGTCAGAAGTTTACATACACTAAGTTGACTGTGCCTTTAAACAGCTTGGAAAATACCAGAACATGATGTCATAGCTTTAGACGCTTCTGATAGGCTAATTAACATCTGAGTCAATTGGAGGTGTACCTGTGGATGTATTTCAAGGCCTTCCTTCAAACTCAGTGCCTCTATGCTTGACATCATGGGAAAATCAAAAGAAATCAGCCAAGACCTCTGAAACAAAATTGTAGACCTCCACAAGTCTGGTTCATCCTTGGGAGCAATTTCCAAATGCCTGAAGGTACCACGTTCATCTGTACAAACAATAGTACGCAAGTATAAACACCATGGGACCACACAGCTGTCATACCGCTCAGGAAAGAGACGCGTTCTGTCTCCTAGAGATGAATGTACTTTGGTGCGAAAAGTGCAAATCAATCCCAAAACAACAGTAAAAGACCTTGTGAAGATGCTGGAGGAAACATGTACAAAAGTGTCTATATCCACAGTAAAACTTGTCCTATGTCAACATAACCTGAAAGGCCGCTCAGCAAGGAAGAAGCCATTGCTCCAAAACCGCCATAAAAAGGCAATACTACGGTTTGCAACTGCACATGGAGACAAAGATTTTACTTTTTGGAGAAATGTCCTCTGGTCTGATGAAACAAAAATAGAACATTTTGGCCATAATGACCATCGTTATGTTTGGAGGGAAAAGGGGGAGGCTTGCAAGCCGAAGAACACCGTCCCAACCGTGAATCACGGGGGTGGCAGCATCATGTTGTGGAGGTGCTTTGCTGCAGGAGGGACTGGTGCACTTCACAAAATAGATGGCATCATGAGGCAGAAAAATGATGTGGATATATTGAAGCAGCATCTCAAGTCATCAGTCAGGAAGTTAAATCTTGGTTGCCAATGGGTCTTCCAAATGGACAATGACCCCAAGCATACTTCCAAAGTTGTGGCAAAATGGCTTAAGGACAACAAAGTCAAGGTATTGGAATGGCCATCACAATGCCTTGATCTCAATTCTACAGATAATGTGTGGGCAGAACTGAAAAAGCGTGTGTGAGCAAGGAGGGCTACCAACCTGACTCAGTTACACTTATTGTGGGAAGCTTGTGGAAGGCTACCAGGAACGTTTGACCCAAGTTAAACAATTTAAAGGCAATGCTACCAAATACTAATTGAGTGTATGTAAACTTCTGACCCACTGGGAAAGTGATGAAAGAAATACAAGCCGAAATAAATCATTCTCTCTACTATTATTCTGACATTTCACATTCTTAAAATAAAGTGGTGATCCTAACAGACCTAAGACAGGGAATTTTTACTAGGATTAAATGTCAGGAATTGTGAAAAACTGAGTTTAAATGTGTTTGGCTAAGGTGTATGTAAACTTCCGACTTCAACTGTACGTACAGTCACTTTGGGGACGACGTCATCAATGCACTTATTAATGAAGCCAATGACTTATGTAGTGTACTCCTCAATGCCATCGGAGGAATCCCGGAACATATTCCAGTCTGTGCTAGAAAAACAGTCCTTTAGCTTAGCATCTGCTTCATCTGACAAATTGTTTATTGATCGAGTCACTGGTGCTTCCTGCTTTAATTTTTGCTTCTAAGCAGGAATCAGGAGTATAGAATTATGGTCAGATTTGCCAAATGGAGGGTGAGGGAGAGCTTTGTATGTGTCTCTTCATGTGGAGTAAAGGTGGTCTAGAGTTTTTATTTTTCTATTAAATTTTATTTTATTTTATTTTTTTCCCTTTGGTTGCACATTTAACATGCTGCTAGAAATTTGATAAGACAAATTTAAGTTTCCCTGCATTTAAGTCCCCGGCCACTAGGAGCGCAGCCTCTGGAAGAGCGTTTTCCTGTTTGCTTATGGCGGTTTACAGCTCATTGAGTGCGGTCTTAGTGTCAGCATCAGTCTGTGGTGGTATGTAGACAGCTACGATTAATACAGGTGAAAGTGAGATACTCTACCTCAGCCGAGCAAAACCTCGAGACTTTATTAGATATTGTTCACCAGCTGTTATTTACAAAAATACATAGTCCGCCACCCCTTGTCTTACCAGACGCCGCTGTTCTATCCTGCCGATACACACACACACACACACACACACACACACTATTCTTATCACCACGATCACACACACGCATGCATGCACTGTCACTCGCACACATACGGTATACACGTACACACACACACACACTAGACCAGTGGATACAGTTATTAGTACTCACAGATGCATCTACTCTTCAGTGAAATCAATGAACATATCATCTTGGAACAGATGCTCTGTCCTGTGTCGATCTCTGTGTACATCTGTGAGAACACTGAAGCTATATAGCCACCCACTAACAGTTATATAGCCAGTAGCACCAACACACAGAGCCAGCCCAGTCACGTAACACATCAGCATTTCCACACAAACATCCCATCACCAGAAGACAAACAGGTCTGTCATGCTGGTATCACCTAGCCCAAACAACCAACTGAAGACAGGTACTGGCAGCGTTTACCCCACCATTCACAAACCACCATGCCTCCTCAAGGAGCACAACGTTTCGAACTAGTCTTTGAAACAGGTCTAAACTGTTTAACTGAAACTTAATGGTAGTGCATGCTGGAGTCCCTCTGGTAGCTTAGCACATATCAACATCTCTGAGTGTGTTTATAGCATGTTTACAACTCAACATCATACAGCTACACTACCTACCGAGGTTGTGTTCAGAAGGCACTGAAGGGGATAAAACATTTTGAAACGGAGTGAAACTGGGCGGTATCGTACTAGTACAATAAGACTGCTCATTGGGTTGTTTAACTCATTTGTGCCCAACTGAACATGACCCCTGGACAGTGCAGGATGACGTGAAACATTCTTTGTAACAAGGCCATTGCTGTCTGCAGACAGTAAACAAACTGCTGTTAGGAGAATATGTTCTTAATGTGTTGTCTGGTCTGCCTTTCCTCTCCATGTCTGGCTGGCAGGGCCACAGGACAATGAGTATAGTCAATCACTGTTAATCGCTCTTAATGATGATTCATCCTTGTAAAATGGAGATGTCTTTGGGGAGGAAGAGCAGCAACACAGGCGTCCTGTAATGTGGTTTTTTTTAAGTTGTTGCTTGTCTTTAGAGTGGTGTGGACTGGGGATGAGGTAGGTCTGTATGTGTGGGGATGTGAGGTTTGGGTTGGTGTTTCCCCTTTTTCTCCCTCAAATGTTTTCATCTTTCTTTCTTCAGCCCTCTGCATTTTCTTTCCTCTGTTCACCTCAGCCTTTTCCCATCTCCCCTTCTCTCCCTCTATTCTCTCTCTATGTCCTTTCCTCTTCTTCCTCTCCTCTCTCATGTCTTTTCTCTTTTACAATCTCTTGTATCGTCCTCTCTTCTCCCTCTCCTCTTCCTTTTCTCTCTCTTCCTCTCTCCTCTCCTCCCCCTCTTTCCACACAGGATGTGTCAGACACATGTTGTCTCACTGCCTGGGCTGAGTGGGTCGTTCTCCCCCGGCCTTGGAGAGCCAACAAAAGGCTGTAGCATTGTGGCTAACCTCAAGTCCTATTCACCCCGCGCCTCCCAGCCTTGACTCTTCTGAACACTAAATTACTGTCTGACTCCCCATCTCATCTGTACCCTGAGCAGTACATTATGTCAGCCAAACCTCTCTCCCTTTGCCTCCATGCACTCACATGACCTCATATTGGTGTGTGTGCTTGTGTTTGTACGTGTCTGTATATGAGATGTGTATTTGTACTGTTATGTCCGTTTATAGAGGTGTGTGTGTGTGTGTGTGTGTGTGTGTGTGTGTGTGTGTGTGTGTGTGCAAACAAGCGTATTTGTCCTAGTTGCTCTCTGCGTGCATTTAAGTCAGTATCCATCATGACTCCCTCTCTGTTTACAGACATGTTTGTGAGTCGTGGTGAATCCTGTGTGATGGTGGATGTGCTGTGCAGAACTGTCCGTCTGGGGTGCCAGACAGGCAGGGTAGGATATTTTGGAACTAATATGTTGGTCTATCAAGCCAGACAAGCTTAATCAAGCACAGATAACGTTTTTGAACCCAGGTCTGGTGCTGTGTGGCCATTGACTCCAGTGTGTGCGTGCGTGCCTGTATTTAGTTAATTACTACTCATCATCATGTCTAGTGTGACATGACTGTTTACATCAACATCTGTGTGAGTGGGTGGACACATTTGTTCTTGTTTATACTGACAGCTGATCCGCTTGTGAATTTATGGGCCTTTTGTCCTTATCTTCTGTATGTGTGTTGACGTCCATTTTTATTTATGCTGAGCTTTTGAGTGTGTTTCTTTTTACTTAGAGCCACATTATGACCTAATGGATTCTGTGGCACCCAATAAAGTGGGGACGGCTCCTGTCTTGATTGACTGGCAGACACAGTGATCCCTATGGGAACTACTAAAACAAGCAAGCCCACACACACACACACACACACTCATACACAGTGATCCACTTTCCCCTCTCCAACACATTAAGGCTTTAAGAGAGACCGAGCCACTCTCGGAGGAGAGGAACTCTGACTCCTGAAGCACATATCCACAGCAGCATTCACTGTTTCACAACTTCTAAAAGGGAACATGTTGAAGTTAGGTAATCCAAAGGCTTTTTTGTTGTTGTTGATACACGGGCATGATTTTTACACCTTGATTGGTATATATCAAATGTTTTTTGTGTGACTGTGTTGTGTCAGCCCAAGTTGTGTATCCAGTTTGTCCTGCGGCTGAAGGGTATGGGTTGCACCTTCAATAACTGTACGTTTCCTCCTGTGTTTCAGGCTGCTTTCCCTGTCCGGGCCCCAACCTAAACCCCATAGCACTGGGAGGACGCTGGCTAGCCTACGCTGAGAACAAGGTAGGACACACACACACACTGAATATACACACACCCATCCATCACGGATGTACTTATCACAACACCATATTTACAATCCTCAAATTCATTTTTTACTTTAGCTCTTTAATCTCTCAGTACAACTCATTCCAAGAAGAGACCACTAGAAATGATAACATCTGAAAACCAACAGATGTAGGGTTTTTTATGTCCATTTAATAGGATTTTGGTATTTTCCAAAAGCAAGTCCACTCTACGCACTCTTGCAATACATTTAATGGATAATTGTGTCTGGTAGTTGTCTGATTACGCTCGGCCACTCAAGTAATTGACAGATGGGTCACTGACTACTATAAGCTTCTCTGTTCCTTAAGAATAGAGTAGGTCTGGGATGGATGGATGGATCCCAGGAAATAGACAGTGGGATAGGAGAGGTTTTTAATGTGCTGACCCTCATATTCAGTTCCTGGTTGGCCTCAGCTGCAGGAGGAGGATAATAATCTGTTTCTTATCTGTCTCTCTCTCTGCCCCCCCAGTTGATCCGGTGTCACCAGTCTCGAGGCGGTGCCTGCGGGGACAATGCCCAGTCTTACACAGCTACAGTCATCAGTGCTGCTAAAGTAAGTCAAACACAAACACTCACACCTCCCTCCACCCCAGTGGTTGTAATAAAATCATCTGTACATTTCTGAGAAGTGATATAGGATCCACCTTGGCTTTCCCCTGTGAGTCAGACACCTTTATGAGACTATATATCATAACCCAGACACAGGCCTTGAGAGTCTGAGCATCTTAACTAATTTCTATCGTCCCTGTGTGTCTGTAGGGGGTTCCATCCTGTACTGTGTACTGTACTGCAATATGGGACACAGCCCCTGTAATAGTCCTCTCAGCTGGAGAGCACCGCCAGGCTATGCTACTCTAACGCTAAGCCCTTTGATACCAAGCTGAATTTATACCCCTCCGCTCTGTTGATGTAGCGACTAAGCTAACCTGCGCTACTAGCCTAGGTCGGCACTCTCCTCATAAGGTTCCAGTCTCCGGTCTTATCCAGGCCCCCAAAGGGGAACCCTAATTGATTTATGAAGACCCCTCGGGTCAGAGTTATTCCCATGGTCTCGCCCTCTCTCTCTCTCCCTCCCTCTCTCCTTAATGAGCGCTAACGGCTAGCGTGATAAAGTCCCATTAGCTGCTAATGGTGGTATACATCAAAAAGAGCAGTGGCGGCAGCGCTAAAGTGTTAGCCTGGCTAGCGGAGGGAGGGGGAAACGAGGTTAAGGGCATCCCGATATGCAGACGGATTGTCTGCAGCCGCCATTGAGAACTATATATTATAATCTCAATATTTTCACCCCCGCCCTCCCCTCCTCCGGTCTACAACGCGACACAGACGAAGTGCTTCTGTCCAGAGACTTGGAAGGCGAGAGTGGGTGTAGAGGGAGCACTAAGGGGGAGTATTTCCTAGCCTTTTATAGGAAATAACATTTTATAACAGCGCATAATCCCAGCTATATTATTATTATTATTATTATTATTATTATTATTCCTCATACTAATCACTGGAATGTAAACATAAAGCAAACCTGCTGATTGTCTGACTGTGTGATGCTCTTCATCAGTGTGGCGGCTCCTCGCCTGGGTGTCTGACTCAAACACACCTCTGTGGCCAGGCCAGGCTCAGAGAAATGGATAGTGCTGCTTAAGTGGAGTCTATCTCCCTGCTACACTGTCCTGAGCTAATGGAGTCAGTGTACTGTGTGTGTGTCAGCACAAAGGGGCCCCGGAGAACCTAATCGGGCATGCAGGCCAGGCAGCGCTGTCAATACCGCGTGGCGCCTCGCATTTGTTGGATCTATGCATCACACACACACACACCCTCACTTGGCGACCCCACCTAGCCCACTAACACACTGGTGTGTGTAAATTGCTCGGAGCTGCATCAATAATGAAACAGGGCGTTTGGCTCCTAATTGATCAACACTAATGTGTTTTCTAATCACTGCAGTGTGAGGTTTTAGTGCTAGTCCAAACAGGAGCCATTGATCTGTGTAGGGCTGAGAGGGAGACTGGGGAGGAGAGACTGGTGGCAGACACTCGGCTCCTGCTGTTTCAGCACTCCTCATCATCATCATCATCATCATGATCAGCAGCAGCTGTTAGCATTGAGCAAATAGCCGTCTCTCTCTCTCTCAGTCATGGTCATGCATAGACACAGTCATTCTATATTGATCAACACTCCTCTCCCAGCTCCCCATAGTCAAACACAGACATACTGGTGTCTTCTTTATGTGTCTCTAGTTGTTTTATGACGACGAGCCCAATCTGATGTTTGTTTCCTGCTATTCTCCACCTCCCCCCTCTCTCTCCTCATCTCCCCCCTCTCTATATGCGTCTCTCTCGCTCTCCCTCCCCCTTCCCCCTGTCGTTCTGGTTAGACCCTAAAGACTGGTCTCACCATGGTGGGAAAGGTGGTGACCCAGCTAGCTGGTACTCTACCCACTGGCGCCCCCGACGAGGAGGGTGTTACCCCCCACAGCACCACCCGCCGAAGCCCCCATGCCCCCGGAGTAATCACCGTCATCGACACACACAACGTCGGAGAGGGACAGGTATGTATGATCACGAAGTCATACACCCTGGCTTTCCAACAGTGTTACATCCTCTTGTGAAGTGACTGTCAGAAAATATACACCTTCTGCAACCAAAAATAGAAATGGATGAAGGAATACTACACGATGTTAGAACGATCTTGTCGGAGAGGTAGAAGTATTACTGTGTGTCTTATCCTTTATGGACCATGGCTCCCCAAAAGTGTTATCACTTTCTGAAGTAATGTTGAAAAAGTGTACGAAGCACAACATACAGTGTACATGTTGGTTGGTTTTTGTGTACGTAATAATCATATAGGGGTTCTTGTTTGAACAATAATTCTCACCTGATAATAATGTGTCATCACTACCTTATAAACGGGCCCAACCTATCTCAGCCACTGGCTGCTAGATTCATCATGATAATGAGTCTCTTCCTGCTTTTGGCACAGGTCCCAGGTGAAGGCCAGGTCATAGAAATTAAATGAACCACATCAATTCTTCCTCTTTCAGTTACATACGTCCACATATTCTCTCAGCACAGCTGTTCTTAGTTTGCCCCAAACTGAACTCTGTCTCTAGACATTCTCTCATCAGAGTGAGAAGTGTTTTTTACTGGTGCGTTGTGGGAAACCAGAAAACATTCCCAGGTGTCCGTTTCCTTGTACAGTGTCTTTAATAGAGTGTCACATTTACTGGGCTACAGTCCTACCTATTTACACGTCTCACATACAACGCCCTTTCACACACACACACACACACACACACACACACACACACACACACACACACACACACACACACACACACAGGTTCAATCAGAACAGATTCTCTATCCTCTCCTCTCTTTCTTGTCCTTTCTGACCTCTGTAAATACACATTTGGGTTTTGTGGTGCTGTGAGAAACCTCCCAGGTTAAACCTTTTTTATCCTCTGCTAGAGCAAACACAGAAGCCCACCGACTGACCCCCACACCCCACACACGCACCTGACAGCACCTCGGGGCATAAGGTGGGATTTATTTTGCTTGCTCACATATTTTCACAGCTTGGCCTTCGCCACAGCGCCAGCTTTTTTAAGCAGTGGGGAGACTAAATGAATGGACTGCTCATCATCGGCAGTAACCTCACAAGATGCTTGTATCCGTCCTCTGTCTGCCACGCTCCTCTCTTCCTAGCTCCCTTAGTGCTAATGAAAGGGTGCCTGTGTAATGCTCACACTATCTTTGGCTATAGTTGCTATGTATAAGGGGCATAAGGCTACTATAAATCCATACCGTGCCTTTATTGCAGTGCGCTGTATGCCAGTGCTGTGTATGTGTGTACGTGTGTCTGTGTGCGTGTGCCTGGATGTGTTTGTGTGTGTGTACATGTACCCCAGTTTCCTGAGGTCTCCAGACCGGGGATAAAGCCCACAGAAGCAGGTCTGCACTGTGTCACCAGCCGTTATACAGTAACCCTACACTACACATAAACACAGTTAGAGGAAAAGGGAGGGAGGAGATGGGAGGGAGAGAGAATCGTTGTGACTTCAGGTAATGATGGCATTGTTTTCTTGCCACATCACTCACCTAGTTTGCTGACCCCTTTGTTGGAAGTGGTGACCCCTCTTTAACACACACTCCCTCCTCCTGTATAATAGGTTTACTCTCCAGAGGTAGCCCCCGACACTAATTCTCACTTTCAAAGGGCTTCAGCAGGATTCCCTCACGAAACAACATTGTGTGCCTCCGACGTAATAAAATGGGTCTGGTTTATGTCACCCCCTTTCCTTGTTCTTTTCATTTTTCTCCTCCTCTCTCTCCCTCCAGTCCAGTCTGAAAAAAATGTTTTGTGTTTGGACTGACTCCTATTAAAACTAATGCAACACTAGACCAGATTTATCACTATAAGATCGACCTCTCTCTCTCTCTCTCTCTCTCTCTCTCTCTCTCTCTCTCTCTCTCTCTCTCTCTCTCTCTCTCTCTCTCTCTCTCTCTCTCTCTCTCTTTCTCTTTCTCTTTCTCTTTCTCTTCTTCTCTCTCTCACTCCTTCCCTGGACTCATGCCTGTGCTTAGTTATAATCTGTTCAAGACCAGAGACGTTTACACACAGAGCCCCTGTTCTGAGAACAGAATCATACTCAGCAGCACTGTAATTCTTTTGAACAGTCGGAGGACTCTGAGCTTAGCTACTGGTCTGAGATCAGTCTTTTGTCATCCCAGTCTTAGTTTTCATGCAGCACATGGAGAGAGATGGCACAGTGCTGCGGTGACAGTGTAGAAAGAGAGACCGAGAGGTTGGTAACAAGCCTCTCTCTGGTGTTAATTTGGATGATTGCTAATTACATCCACAAGGTGGCAATGCTCTTTACCAGTGGGATTGTAACATATTCATTCTCCATTATTTTACTTACAGCAAGAAGCTACAAGAAGTCTCTGTGTAGATTCTGTGGTGAATGTCTGTGTGTGTGTGTGTGTGTGTGTTCGTTCCAGGTCCTGGTGAGTGAGGACTCAGATGGAGAGGGAGTGGTGGCCCACTTCCCAGCCCATGACAAACCCATATCCTGCATGGCATTCAACCCCAGCGGTAAGGAGACAGCTCACTGCAACACACACACACAGGCATACACACCAAAAGTATTTATTTTGGATGTAAAGAATGCTAAAAGGCGGAATTTGAAGGCAAATTTTGGCAATCCATTCGTAGTGAAGAAAGTGAGTTGAGGGAGGAACAATTTTTATGTTAGTGTGAACCCACATGAAGGGAACACAACCTCCCTGTCCCCCTCTCTACCTCTTCTGTAGGACTCCAGGGTGTGTCCCCCTCTCTACCTCTTCTGTAGGAATCCAGGGTGTGTCCCCCTCTCTACCTCTTCTGTAGGACTCCAGGGTGTGTCCCCCTCTCTACCTCTTCTGTAGGACTCCAGGGTGTGTCCCCCTCTCTACCTCTTCTGTAGGACTCCAGGGTGTGTCCCCCTCTTTACCTCTTCTGTAGGACTCCAGGGTGTGTCCCCCTCTCTACCTCTTCTGTAGGACTCCAGGGTGTGTCCCCCTCTCTACCTCTTCTGTAGGACTCCAGGGTGTGTCCCCCTCTCTACCTCTTCTGTAGGACTCCAGGGTGTGTCCCCCTCTCTACCTCTTCTGTAGGACTCCAGGGTGTGTCCCCCTCTTTACCTCTTCTGTAGGACTCCAGGGTGTGTCCCCCTCTCTACCTCTTCTGTAGGACTCCAGGGTGTGTCCCCCTCTCTACCTCTTCTGTAGGACTCCAGGGTGTGTCCCCCTCTTTACCTCTTCAGGGTGTGTCCCCCTCTCTACCTCTTCTGTAGGACTCCAGGGTGTGTCCCCCTCTCTACCTCTTCTGTAGGACTCCAGGGTGTGTCCCCCTCTCTACCTCTTCTGTAGGACTCCAGGGTGTGTCCCCCTCTCTACCTCTTCTGTAGGACTCCAGGGTGTGTCCCCCTCTCTACCTCTTCTGTAGGACTCCAGGGTGTGTCCCCCTCTCTACCTCTTCTGTAGGACTCCAGGGTGTGTCCCCCTCTCTACCTCTTCTGTAGGACTCCAGGGTGTGTCCCCCTCTCTACCTCTTCTGTAGGACTCCAGGGTGTGTCCCCCTCTCTACCTCTTCTGTAGGACTCCAGGGTGTGTCCCCCTCTTAACCTCTTCTGTAGGACTCCAGGGTGTGTCCCCCTCTCTACCTCTTCTGTAGGACTCCAGGGTGTGTCCTCAATTGCTAACTAGCATTAGTACAATGACTGGATGACTATGGTAACTGCTAGCATGCTAGTACATACAGAACCATAGACTTCCAGCCGTTGCGCTAACGCTAGTTAGCATTGGCTCACAAAACGACCTTCAAACTTCCTTCATACTAGATGCAGAGACATAAATGTTATCTGTGAGTTCATCCGTCTTCCCTGTGGCTCAGTTAGTAGAGCATGGTGTTTGCAACGCCAGCGTTGTGGGTTCGATTCCCACGGGGGGCCAGTACAAAAAAATAAAAAAATGCATGAAATGAAATGTATGCATTCACTACTGTAAGTTGCTCTGGATAAGAGCGTCTGCTAAATGACTAAAATGTAAATGTAAAATCTGCCTTTATGGATTGTTTTCCCCGGAAATAAAGGCACCACATGGTGTGTGTGTGTGTGTGTGTGTGTGTGTGTGTGTGTGTGTGTGTGTGTGTGTGTGTGTGTGTGTGTGTGTGTGTGTGTGTGTGTGTGTGTGTGTGTGTGTGTGTGGAGGAGCAGCTAATAAAGTAACTGCTGAGTGATGGTGCTTACTGTGACCTCCAGTCTCTGGTAGGAATCCTTCGCATGCCTCTGCTTCTGACCTGACTAGACTGCACCCCCCAGGGAAAAGGCTTACATTTATAACACAGACACACTTATTTTTAGTAACACACATTCACCACCTTTATCCATGAACTAAGTGTATACCTTTATACACATACACACCCTCAATCAATTACTTACGAACACATAGACTAAACCTTGCACACATTGACAATGTATGTGACAATAAATCCCCAACACACACACACACACACACACACACACTTGTACAGATGATGTATTACATCTTCACATGCACTCACGTCACACACAAAGCGCACAGTCACTCTGACATGGCACACACAGTAATCACCCACACATACATAGCGTGCTCTCCAAGCAGGTAAATACCACATTTAATTTTGGATTGTTACTTGGAGGTTTAGCAGAGCTGCTGTTTGGCCATTACAGAACAACTCTTACTTCTCGTCATGTCCTCTTGCCCTGGCCTGAATGACCTGTCCAATCTGTAGGGGGCGCCCTTGGTTTACCTTGACTACCTAAAGTTGACTCAGCGACCTTTGGCCTATAAGTGTGCCTGTGTGTGTGTGGAGCTGGATTGATCAGGAGATAAAGCAGGGGTCCCACCGTTCTGGCCAACCGCTCAGCGACAGGCCGCCAACTGTGACCACCTTTCATCTTTACGACCATACCAAAGAAGAAAAAGTACTGTCAATAGTAACACACTGAATATACACAGTGGCTTCGTCCTAAGTGTCCACTACAAACACAACCCCCCCTCCTGCCACCTGTCAACTTTACTCCTAAATCACCACATGGGTGAGTTACCACCTCATTTATGCCAGCCCAAACCTGATGAGCCTTAAGTGTTTTGAATTATGACGTTGTCGGGGTACCCCGAAAAGTAAAAGTACCCCCAAAAGCCACCCTTCTTTCTCTTTTTTTCACCTTAACGAGGTCAGGGTGAAAGTGTATGTGTGTGTGAGCAGCAGCGTAGTCCTCCACGCTGTAATTTAGGAGCCTTTCATCATTAAGCCTCATGATCAAAACAACTGCCACGTTGGTCTCTAAATCCGCCTGCTTTAGAGTATCAGAGAGCGAGGGGAGCCTAAATCCACCAGCTTTAGAGTATCAGAGAGCGAGGGGAGTCTAAATCCGCCTGCTTTAGAGTATCAGAGAGCGAGGGGAGCCTAAATCTGCCTGCTTTAGAGTATCAGAGAGCAAGGGGAGCCTAAATCCGCCTGCTTTAGAGTATCAGAGAGCGAGGGGAGCCTAAATCCGCCTGCTATTGAGTATCAGAGAGCGATTGGAGCCTAAATCCGCCTGCTTTAGAGTATCAGAGAGCGAGGGGAGCCTAAATCCGCCTGCTTTAGAGTATCAGAGAGCGAGGGGAGCCTAAATCCGCCTGCTATTGAGTATCAGAGAGCGAGGGGAGCCTAAATCCGCCTGCTTTAGAGTATCAGAGAGCGAGGGGAGCCTAAATCCGCCTGCTGTAGAGTATCAGAGAGCGAGGGGAGCCTAAATCCGCCTGCTTTAGAGTATCAGAGAGCGAGGGGAGCCTAAATCTGCCTGCTTTAGAGTATCAGAGAGCGAGGGGAGCCTAAATCCGCCTGCTTTAGAGTATCAGAGAGCGAGGGGAGCCTAAATCCGCCTGCTTTAGAGTATCAGAGAGCGAGGGGAGCCTAAATCCACCTGCTTTAGAGTATCAGAGAGCGAGGGGAGCCTAAATCCACCTGCTTTAGAGTATCAGAGAGCGAGGGGAGCCCCTTGGTCTTGATTGCAAGTCACCCAGGATTGCAGACCAGTCTCGGCTTGCTCTGAATTAACTGCACAGAGAGAGCAAGAGAAGAAAACAAAGAAAAACCTCTCACTCTACCGTAGGGCCTTCAGTCCCATGGCTCCTTCTAACAGTGGTCAAGTCAACCCCCTAAACCACCAGAGCCAGTATGAAACAATGCTATGACTCGACAGCTCAGTCACTGGTCCTGGAAAGCCCAACAAGTCCAACCCAAGAAGCATGACGTAACAAACCCCATAGAACTGCTTGTGTATGTTGGAGTGACTACAGAGACAGCAGAGTGGTTATGGGGTGACTGGTCTGGCACCCTGTCCTGGCTGTGTGGCGTTCAGAGGTTCTATTCCTGGTGGTGTAATTAGAGGATAGGATGCTGCTCTGTTGAAGGCAGTTGTGAAGCTACACATACCCCCTCTACCAGCTGTAAGCTGTTTTATTCACCCCCCTCTTCTCCTTCACCTCTTACCCCCTCGCACTTCACATCATCTTGACTTGATTATTAGCTGAGATGCCCAAGGTTAAAATGACATGACTGTTTTAACGGTAGGGCCTGTGAAACAGTGTGTGTGGAGGGGGGTTTGATTAAAGTGTGATGGCGTCAGTAAGGCTGTGTGCAGTGTATGATTAGGTGGTGGGACATGAGACACTCTTTCTCTCGCTGTCTGTAATTCCTTTCAATCACGCCACTGATAAGAATCTTGGAATCTGTTCCTCCATGGAAGATTAGTTCAACGCTGTTCGTTCATGTACTGGAGCTCAACCTCCCAACAGCTCTTAAAGACACACACACACACACGTCTTGTTCAATAAAAAAACAATGTTACTATTCTACAAGCTTTATTGGTTCACCTAACTAACCTCACACCTCTTAAATATCTACAAGGCCTTGGTAAATGAGGCTAGAACTCATCTCCAGCCACACTGCATAGCCCAGTAAAGCCCAGCCCATATTTAGTAACACATCATAATGAATAGCTTAGTGAATAGATAATAGAAACATGGAAAGTGCCAAGCAGCTGTGTGTCATGATGAGGAATAGTCACTGTGGTGTCATAACTCCTTACACCTCATTGATGTGTGAGAGAGAGTCAGGCCTTCACCCCAACACCCAGCTAACCCACACCACATATGCTGAACACGAGGGAAACACCACACAGAGACTGCCTCCGCACCCCCAGCCCACTCATTTAGCCTGCAACGAGTTGTCTATACACAGCTAGCAATTAGCACTCCCCTCGTGGCTGTTTCTTCACGTTATGTGAAGTGGTGCTTTTTATTTTGGCGCCTTTTGGACCACTCTCATTTAGCAAGATGTGCAGCTGTGTTTGAGTGTGTGTGTTTTACCCAGTGGTAGTGCTGTCCGTCCACCATGGACCGATCACAGAGGATTAAACCCAGAGGGGGTCAGCCAGTCGCTGGTGCCCTTTCCTGCCCCGACACACACTCACCTGCCCATGCCACGCCCAGGGAGTCATGGCTTCAGTAAAGCGCCACTGTCCTCCTGGCTGCATGAGCTCCATGTCGTAATGGCATTATGTAAAGCTGATGATCTATAGATTTTTCCCCAGCAAGCTCTGTTATAATCAATGTAATTCTCTTCCTTTCTCTCTCGGTCACTCTCACTTTCTCTTTATCGCTCCCTCTGTTTTCAGCTGTTAAAATCTCCCAGGGTAATGATTTTGTATATTCCCACTGTGACTGTCTACTGTCTGTCCAACTGCAGCCAGCCTGTTAACAAACTATTGTGCTTTTTTAAAAAGAACGTAGCTGCATACACCTTCCTGGGTCAGTTTTGTTTTGAAGAGGTCGTCTACAGTACTGTAATGAAAGGCTACAGAAATTGGATATATTGCTGTAACAGTTAATTGTCCTCTGCTTTTGCGTACAGTGTGTGTCTGTATATGGAGTGTGTGTGTACAGTGTGTAGTACATGTACAGTGTAGTCTTAAGTGCCTGATAAATTTGCAGAGCCAACAGTCCTATCCTCGGCCTCTCTTCAGTGCAGTCATCTGTATGGCCAGTTGGACCTCGGCCTCCCTTTAGTGCAGTCATCTGTATGGCCAGTTGGACCTCGGCCTCCCTTTAGTGCAGTCATCTGTATGGCCAGTTGGACCTCGGCCTCCCTTTAGTGCAGTCATCTGTATGGCCAGTTGGACCTCGGCCTCCCTTTAGTGCAGTCATCTGTATGGCCAGTTGAACCTCGGCCTCCCTTTAGTGCAGTCATCTGTATGGCCAGTTGGACCTCGGCCTCCCTTTAGTGCAGTCATCTGTATGGCCAGCTGGACCTCGGCCTCCCTTCAGTGCAGTCATCTCTATGGCCAGTTGGACCTCGGCCTCCCTTTAGTGCAGTCATCTGTATGGCCAGTTGGACCTCGGCCTCCCTTTAGTGCAGTCATCTGTATGGCCAGTTGGACCTCGGCCTCCCTTTAGTGCAGTCATCTCTATGGCCAGTTGGCTCTCGGCCTCCCTTTAGTGCAGTCATCTCTATGGCCAGTTGGACCTCGGCCTCCCTTTAGTGCAGTCATCTGTATGGCCAGTTGGACCTCGGCCTCCCTTTAGTGCAGTCATCTGTATGGCCAGTTGGACCTCGGCCTCCCTTTAGTGCAGTCATCTGTATGGCCAGTTGGACCTCGGCCTCCCAGAGCCTGAGGTGCCTGGACTGTGTGGGATGGGGGTTTGGAGCGTGGTCTGAAGACATCTGTATGGCCAGTTGGACCTCGGCCTCCCAGAGCCTGAGGTGCCTGGACTGTGTGGGATGGGGGGTTTGGAGCGTGGTCTGAAGACATCTGTATGGCCAGTTGGACCTCGGCCTCCCAGAGCCTGAGGTGCCTGGACTGTGTGGGATGGGGGGTTTGGAGCGTGGTCTGAAGACATCTGCATGGCCAGTTGGACCTCGGCCTTGCTGACATTCTCCTACTGTTTGTCCAAGACGCTGTAAAACCACCGCTGCCTGTCTGCCTGCTCGTCTTCCTGTCTGCCTGCTCGTCTTCCTGTCTGCCTGCTCGTCTTCCTGTCTGCCTGCTCGTCTTCCTGTCTGCCTGCTCGTCTTCCTGTCTGCCTGCTCGTCTTCCTGTCTGCCTGCTCGTCTTCCTGTCTGCCTGCTCGTCTTCCTGTCTGCCTGCTGCTCGTCTGCCTGCTCGTCTTCCTGTCTGCCTGCTCGTCTTCCTGTCCGCCTGCTCGTCTTGCTGTCCGCATGCTCGTCTTCCTGCTGTCCGCCTGCTCGTCTTCCTGCTGTCCGCCTGCTCGTCTTCCTGCTGTCCGCCTGCTCGTCTTCCTGCTGTCCGCCTGCTCGTCTTCCTGCTGTCCGCCTGCTCGCCTGCCTGTCCGCCTGCTCGCCTGCCTGCTCGCCTGCCTGCTCGCCTGCTTGCTCGCCTGCCTGCTCGCCTGCCTGCTCGCCTGCCTGCTCGCCTGCCTGTACGCCTGCCTGTTCGCCTGCCTGCCCACTGCAGCTATTTTTATGGTGTTTCCATACTAGGTAGTAAAAAGCATCTGCACCGTCTTGGGAAGTCAGGGCCTCGAACCTGGGATATAAAACCTCAAGGAGATCAGAGAGAAGAAGAGCAAAAGAAAGAGAGAAATGGAGAGGAAAAGAGAGAGGGGAAAAGAGAGAGGGCTGGCTAGGACAGAGACCAACCGTGCTCAAGGTCTCAGTGGAGTCTTCAGACCACGCTCCAAACCCCCCATCCCACACAGTCCAGGCACCTCAGGCTCTGCTGTTGAGTCATCCACAACCCACACACACAACACGCAACGCTGTGGAACTTTTTATAGTGTGGTGGGGGGGTTCTGATCTGTCCACTCTGATTTAATTTGGGGCTTTATGTTTCACAGAATTGAAGTCCACTTTGTGGACATACTGTATTTGGTGCCGTGTTTACAAGATCCATTAAACAAAGACACAAATTGTTCGAAGAGCCTCTCCCCTCCATACCCCCTTCCGTCACCGGCAGGCACCACAGACCAGCGTGATACCTTATCTACGGTAGCGAATGTTTGAGGGGATTCATTAGTTAACAGAAACACTCTGAGAAATAAAAGACAACATTTAAATGAAGGTTAGATATTACAGCCCACTGTCTGTTTTCAGAGAAATGGATTAAAGCTTTTCATGTCATCTCTCCTTCCCTCCCTCCACAGTCCCCCTCTCTTTATCTGCAGAGTCTGACCAATTTGTTTTGGGGCTTTTAAACATGACAACAAAAGGCTGCTGTTATAGCCTGCTCTTAGCTGCTGGGAGAATCTGTCTGCCTGTTGTGACCGAAACCAAGAAAGAGGCAGGAATAAAATAATAAGGGTCCCCCCCCAAATGACACCCTATTCCCTATATAGTGCACTACTTTAGACCAGGGCCCGTAGGGTTATTAATGAACCTTGAAGTGAGGTTTAGTCATGATGGATTTAGGAAAGTTTCGTGTTTGTGGTAGAAAGAAGGTGCAAACTTGACTTCATTTAGGCCAGGGAAGGGAACTAGGGAGGGAATGCGCTGACGATGGATTGAGAATGATTGAAGTTGCAGTACATTCAGCACACTAACAGAAGGCGCTAACGTCTCTTCATTTGTGGAGGAAAGTGTGATATGCAAGCATTCCATAATTGTGGCGATAGTTTGAGTTCTTTTAGTTGAACAGAATGGTCTGACAGTATAAGGATTTGGCTCAAATGGCACACTATTCCCTACATAGTGCACTACTTTTGATCAAAATCCTGGTCAAAAGTAGTCCACTATATAGGGAGTAAGGTTCAATTTGGGACGCTGGCTAACTCCAACATCTCACTTCTGCCCCCGCCACGCTTCATGAACTTGACCGCGGGCGGCGCACTCCTCCCTCTGTGAGTCGGTGTGACTTGAAAGCGGCAGGTTTCACCTTGTAAAGAACAGGAAGAAAGAGTCAACCATCTTAATATTAAGCTAATTGCAACCTGTTGGCGATGGTTAGTCAGCCATTTTCAATCAATTCCAATCTGAGAGAGAGGGAGAGCTGCACAGCTCGCTGGTGGTCTGGCTGGGAAGCAGAAAGAAACACTCCTCTGTTTCACTCCACCGTAGATCAAATGAACCATAACTTTTTTCTTCCCTCTCTTTCTCCCTCCATCTCTCCCTCCTCCGCCTATTGGTTGGATTATGGATGTGGTTTATGGAGTTTAGAGTGTTGGAGAAACCAGTCCAAGCCAGAGCGGCCGCAGCAGTGTCGCACTGTGCCATGCTCTGGTCTCATCTCCTCTGGTCTGCTCTGGGGCTCTGTGCTCTATGGGTCTCAAATGGCACCCTATTTTTATTAAACCTTTATTTAACTAGGGAAGTCAGTTAAGAACAAATTCTTATTTACAATGACGCTTACCCAGGCCAAACCTGGACAACGCTGGGCCAATTGTGCAGCGCCCTATGGAGCTCCCAATCACGGCCAGTTGTGAGTCAGCCTGGATAGTGCACTAATATTTATTTTACCTTTATTTACCCAGGAACGGACCCTTAAGGTTAGAAACCTTTTGCCAGGGGGACTTTGCAAGAGGTTGGCAGGAAGTAGTCCGCACAAGAGCACTATACAATAGCTACATTAAAAACAATCACAATGGTCAATAATAGTATCTTCTGTCAGAGCTTTAAACTCAGCAAGCGATACCCTCTCCTCAAGTCTTTTGCAAAATTATATTTTTCAAATTTCATTCTCTGGGCTCTGGTCAAACGTAGTGCACTCTGTTAGGAATAGGGTGCATTTGGGGGACACACAATACCCCTTCCTAGTACCCAACACAAATAAAGCTCCTTACCCGACTTCATACTACTGTGCGGCATTCCCGGTGGTGGTGAGTGCCAGCCCTCTCACTGTGTTCCTCCCTCCACCTTGCCCGTCAGCCTGATGGAATCTGCACTGGTCATCCCAGTGGTCATGGAGGGCAGAGACAGCGTTTCATTTGGAGACACTCAGCCAATCCCTCCATCCCTTTTTTCCTTCATCCCACTATCCCTTCATCCCTCCATCGAGCTTTAGTGTGATTCATAGCCCAGTCACGATGCCAAGCCCTGTGCCACTCAATACAACATGAACAGCAACAGGCTCAGTGAAAGAGTTCATTAAACAAGGGCCCACTTGACTATGATGGAATTGAACAGGTTAAGCTTCAGAAGATTTCACTTTTCGCCTGTAAAACATTGACAACTTTTTGACCGCATGGTGACCCTTTGGGTGAGTATTAGCCTCCCATCCCCCTCCACCCCCTATCCTGGTTATCTTGACTGTGTGTGGGTTTGTCAGTGTATGTGTGTACTGTGTGCACATGTGTGTGGCGGTCTCTCTCGGCTGCGTCCGTGCTGGGCTTTTCAAGGTGTTTATGATAGCAGTGAGGGAGAGAGAGAGAGGGAGAGACAGAAATGGAGGGAGGGCTGTAGGGAGGCTGGCCTCAGGACCCAGTGAGTTCTGGCCGGTCTGGTCTGAGTGTGCAGCTTTGATGTCAGTCTGTCATGCCGGGGCCCACTTCAGCTTTTACTGCGCCCCTGTGTGTTTTCCACTGCTATCATAAACACCTTGAAAAGCCCAGCACGGACGCAGCCGAGAGAGACCGCCACACACATGTGCACACAGTACACACATACACTGACAAACCCACACACAGTCATTAACTGACACACCACACACATACTTAGTCACACACAAATACACACACACTGTACGCAGACAAATGCGCACACACGTACACACACACTGCCTGGCTGTCTCATAACCAGCCCCACCGCCAGCCCTGAAGACAAAGACTCCATATGATGGATACTCTCTCATTTGCGTGTTTTGCTCATTTGCTCAGAAGTGTATTCGTCTCCTACACCAGAGCCGACCAGACCCGATTCCCCAGTGTCCTCTCTCTTCTTAACGTTTTCTAGCTCCACATGGTTATAATTTGACATTTCCCCGTTTTCAAAGGTTCTGGAGCCAAGTGTTGTTAATTAGAGAGGGGACTAGTTTTTTTGCAGCCCTTTGTGCTGCCAAGTGGGAGACATCATCACTGACTGCCCTCCCTCCGTCTCTCTCCTCATCTGCTTTTGTCCAGAAAAAAGAGCCCCAGCCACTTCGGAAATGAAACTTCGTGGCACTATTAATGAGATTGAGCAGATTCTTTCTGTTTATACATTTTGAGACGTGACAGAAAGGTTGCAGCAAAACAATATGAGAAGTTTTGGGGCACAGTCCTTCTTTCCAATGAAGAGGGAGCGTGAAAGGGGGAGAGATTATATTCATGGAAATTATTTTATAACACGCTCGCTTACTCGCAGCCAGGCAGCGCCCCTCCACGCAGATGCACGTTTCATACACATGGCAAGTTAGAGGTTCTCTCTTCGACCAGTTGCTGTGTGTTTGTGTGTGGCAGGACAGGCAGCCCGTTTTCATACAGAACGTTGTAAATAACACTGGTGCCCAGAGAATTGGGAGGTTGAGGTGTTTATAAATAGGACGTGTCAGACGCAGCTCCAAAAGATTCAGGTTTCCAGCGGCAGCGGGCTGCTCTCACACCGCCGACTAGGAACACTGCTTTTTAATTTGGGCTTCCCGACTGACGCCTCTCGGCGAGGGCCTGTATTTCAACAAGGCCACAAAAGCCCCAACCCTGGGCGCTTCCACACCGGCCGGGTGTACAGAGTGTACCATCAGCAAGAAGTCATGTCCTGGCCAGCCTCTCCAAGCCTCATTTGTCAAAGTCTGTGGCGAGCCAGCCAGGGAAGGAGGGAGGGCGACGCGCTGGGCGGCTTGGGCCATGGAGGCAGAAGAAGAAAGGAGGGAGAAGAGGGTGGCTGGGTGAGGGAGAGAGGAAGCTCCCACATAAACAGAGCGCAGCGCCTTAACTCCTAATCACCCTTCACTTCCGTTTCCAGACTCTATAATTAGAAGGGCCCTTTTTTACCATGTATTCCCAGTTGACGCATAGGGTTCTTGTGGCTTGGCACCTCATTTGGGGCGTGGGTTTAGTTTATGGTAATACCCAAGGCCCTACGCTTCCAGCTTTGGTTTGGTCTTTAGTTCTGATAGAGCATGAATAGCTAAACCACCGTCTAATGCCTTGCCTGCTCTGGTTTTCAGTTTTTTCTTTCCTTCCAATATCCCCCACTTTGACCCCTTCTCTTCGACTCCCTCCATCACTCTTACTGTGTCCCTTCTTCTCCTCACCTCTGTACCTTGCCCTATTACATGGCTGCTGTTGGATTAAGGTGGAAACTGGCTCCATCCTGAAAGGCACCCTATTCACTGGGCCCTAGTCAATGTTGGGCACTTTATAGGAAATAGGATGCCATTTGGGAAGCAATCTGTGAGGTCTAAAAGCAGTGTGTGTGAGCGCATCATGCCTACATTCCTTTTTCTTCTTCATCCCTCTTACATCTGTCACTGGATTATTTTAATCTCGTCCCCTTCCATCCTCCTCTTTTACCACCCAATAAAGACTGCCTACTAATTACAAACTTATTTCAACCTCTGCAGAAAATGTCCAGCGAAGGAAAATCCCTAATTTATTCTCCTGTTAAATTATGGCTGAGGCTTCAGATTTGGAGGCTTCGAAGTAAAAAATTCAGCACCATTTCTCAGATCACACACTTTTTAGTTTATGCTAAAGGACTAACATTTTGAGTTATTGCATTTTTATGTTTTTGGTAGAAATATGAAGGCTCTGTCCTGTGCTGCCTGGGTTCTGGATTTGTTCTGGTGTGGTTTGTTGAGTGTGTTGTTTACAGTAAAGACCTATACTTTCTGCAGTTTGACAAACTTCAAATAAAACGTCTAGAATTGAATGGACCTGTCATTGGAGGTTACACACGAACTGGACTGTGGTCGTGTGTTAGGACACGGACACACACTCCTCCCACTCCCTGGGCTGTGGTCGTGTGTTAGGACACGGACACACACACTCCTCCCAGTCCCTAGAAAGAAGACATAGTTATAAGGCTATGGTTGTGACTGGAGAACAAATTATAATGTGGGGTATAAGCAAGCGTTTTACAACAGTGACCAACGATATCTGGTCTGTTTTTTTAGTAGGGTGGTTTGTTTGTTTGTACCGGCATGGTGGCACGTATATGTCCCATTTTGAAGGAGTTGTCGGGTTCTGCGCGGTTCAAACGTTCTATTAACAACTATATACATCTGCCCAGTTTTTGACTGAAAGGTTTCTATTCTATTGCTTTGAATGCATACTAATAAATATCAACGACTGACATTTGTAATTTCTACAGTACATTTAATCTCTGTATTGCCAGTATAGTACTGGTCTGGATAATATTCTGAAATATTTCATACTGGGTTTGGAGTTGATTTTTATGACTGTTGGATATTAAACGGTTATGCGCAATATACTAAATCCTCCTGAAATAACTCTTGGATATGAAGAATAGTGCTCTACCAATGGTTATGTATTACAGTGTTTGTGTGTTAATGTCCATGTGGTCTCTCTGTCTCCAGGTATGCTGTTGGTGACTGCAGACACCCTGGGCCATGACTTCCATGTGTTCCAGGTCCTCACACACCCCTGGGCCTCCAACCAGTCTGCTGTCCACCACCTCTACACACTGCACCGCGGAGAGACTGAGGCCAAGGTAACACACACACACCTATTGTCTATACACACATAATATTTATCATGCACTCACTGACATCTCTGAAATTGTTTGATATAGGCCTACTTATCCCCTGTAAATAATACACGTTTTAGTCATTTAACATTGAGATGGTTTCTGAACAGGGCCACCCCTAGCTGTTTACTGAGTGCGCTCTGGCAATAGCATCTAAACCAAGCCTTTGATCCTCTGTACTGTATGTCTGCCTGTGTTGTGTCTAAACACTGTCAAATAGACTGGGCTTCATCAGACTGTACAGCTGAAAGGAAGAGTAGTTTTTATGGCTCTGATCAGACACAGATCTGTAGCATAGCCTCACTGGTTCCAGTAGTACATAGGGGAAACGGTGTGCATGTGACCGGCCGGTTATGTAGCAAAATGTGGTGTTTTTTTAGATTGGATAAAAGTAGAGACTCTTGAATATTTTGGTACACCTACTGGAGAGCTCTTCTTTGTCTACACCCATTCAGCATCATTCAAACGCTCTTAAGCCTTAGCCCCACCCATCTGTTTAAGGATTCACATACATGACATCAGCAGCCTGGTGGTCCAAAATAGCATAGTATATCTCAATCTAGCAAACCAGGCAACTGAAAGCAACTTTCTAAACAATGTTTTGGTTCGGTTCTAGCTTGTTGGCTAGCTAGCTACCATTAAGTTTGCTAGCTAGCCAATTCAAATAATGACCATATCATATTACTTTAGCAAATTTGTATTCATTATTACAGGAAAATAAACTCAAAACAACATAATTATTTAAAAGTTAATGGCACGCTAATTACAGAAAATAGCTTAAGTGTGCACAGGATACATAGGGTGTAAACAGTACAGTGAAATGGTTACTTGCATAGTGGGGTCTTTCGTTAAGACATGTAGCTAGCTAGCTAAACAATGAACCATAATCCCAACTCATAACGTGAGTACCCTGCATGAATCTGCAGGTAACTAACCAACTAGGTTCAATGTTACCTTGGTAGCTAAGGTTAGGCTATAACTTGCAATGCAAATGGCTCTGAGATACGAATAATATTATTACACAGATCATACACATTAGCTAGCGAGCCAACCAGCCAGCTAACGTTAGCTAGCTAGCTAACAGTCCACTTTAAAGACTTTCTGACTACCGGTAAATTAGAAATGTATTAGATCTGAAAATGGAGCTAGCTAGACTCTCTTACCCCATACATGGATGAACACTTCTCCCTCTCTGTCATGGATGGCATGGTTTCCCTTAGTTTGAAGATGTAAAACAGCCTTTTGTGTGTTCTCTTTTTGACTCCCTCTGCATATTTGCAATCAAACGCCAGAATTTTGTCCATTTATTTATCTATCATACTCTTCTTCCACCGGACATTCCACTGATTTCAAAACCTTCCTTCAGAATGTGGAGAGCAACACAGTTCTTCATGATATCTTTCAAAAAAGGCACCTTAGAAAGGATTACCTACACATACTGAGCAGCTCATGTTATAGGCAGAAGCATGCTACATGGCAGACCAATCCGAAGTCATCTCTCGACATGTCCAGCCCATCCATTATCACAGCCAATCATGGCTAGCGCGAAGGTTCCCGGCTTTTTCCCTTGCTAAACCAACTAGGCTAGTAATTTTAACAATTTACGCCTTGTTTCCTGAAACAAATCACGTGTGTAACCACTAAAGCTCAAGCGTAATTTCCTCATGACATTGTTAGAAAGGATAAAACACTATTAGGCTGGATGATGTGAGGTGAGTGTTTTGTGTGCGTGCGTGTGTGTGAATAAGAACCCGAACAGGGCGGGGTGTGACCCAGGGAGCTCTGTAAATGATGTGAAGTATGATTTAGAAACAAGCAAGGCCTCATTGCCTCTCACTTGACTGCAGCACCAGATTCCTCACAGCTGTGGAATCACAACCTTCCAGCCAATCAATTCATCCCCGTCCAAAGCAAACACATTTTCAAAAGATGAGACAATTTGTAAGACAAATAGGGCATGGCAAGTTTCAAACAACATTCACTATGCCTCATTCAATAAAGGCGGTTGCATTTGTTTCTTCTTGTCCCAAGCTAACAGTTCTCTCTCTCGCTCTCTCGTGAAAATCTAATATTGTGAGATGTTTGGAGGGATGAGCCCCTTTTGACATGACACTTTCCTCCCCTCTTCCCAACTAATCGCATTGTGAGGTTGTGCAGAGCCTCATTTGAGGAATGGCCACCATTTTAAGCTCTCCCTCTGAAGTTGTGGCACGCTGCTGCTGCCACTGTATGTCAGCTGAGGCCTCGCTTTTGGCGCACACACACTCCGTCACTCACACGCATGCACGTGCACACATGGACAGCCTCAGTGGCGTGTAAGCAGATTTATTGGACCCAAGTCAAGGGTTGCAGCATCCTGTATTCTCCCTCTACAGCATGCAGGCCTGTTAGATAGAATCGCAGTTCACAGAAGCAGCACTTATGGCAATCTGAGTTGTAGGTTTAGTCCCCCACACTAGTTACCCTAGTGTGTTCTCTCCAATCGGGCCATCACTGCAGTATCACAGGTCCTCAGTGGAGTTTGGAGGCTAAACTATTTAATATGTAGGTCTATTGGTGTGTGGGATACTTGTATTTCTGTTGGTATTTTTGCCCCATTTAGTCTGTTTCTATGGATATTTCTTCTCTTATTAATGTACTCTCATATGTTTAGCTTAGCAGCCGTTCCGGGGCCAGAAGTGTGTTTAGTTGGTAACTGTGATGTTCTATTTGCTTTAGCAGAACTAATATTTATCTGTGGAGAGCTTGGACCCTAGCTGCCTGTCAAGCTAGTGTCATGTTTGGACCAGAGCACTAAGCTTTGCTTCGACCTTGCGCGCGAACACACACACACACACACACACACACACACACACACACACACACACACACACACACACACACACACACACACACACATATATATATATATATATATGTGTGTGTGTGTGTGTGTGTGTGTGTGTGTGTGTGTGTGTGTGTGTGTGTGTGTGTATACGCACACACACGCAAACTCCTCCACACACACACGCAACCTCCTCCACACACACACACACAGATTTGGCATCTAGATGATTGTAATGGGCTGGTTAATGTGTGACTTATAACGGTAGGTCCTGCTGCCTGGCTGTGTGTTACTAGCTTTGATCCTGCTGTTGTAAACACTGTAGAGATTGCAGCAGAGAGAGAGAGCAGGCTGTTGGGCACAGAGGTTATCTCCTACACAGCAAACAAGGCCGTAATTGATAATGGTGCTGTAGCCAGGTGGGTGGACACAGCTCTTATCTGGCTGGGCTGACTGACTGGGCTGGGCTCGCTCCGACTCACCAAACACACTCCCAACGCTGACCCAGAGTCAGCCCAGGTAAACAGGCATGGCTCTGATAGAGACAGGAGGGTTTCTCAGTAATAGGGCCCTAGGTGGTTTGAAAGCAGTTTAAACTGGAGTACACTCAGTGACCAGGCAGGTCAGGGTGTTTTGTCTGGTCACTTTTCTTCTTACTCTGGGTGTCTGTTTTGTTTTTAGCTTCCCATTGTTTTCTGCACCTTTTCCCCTCTTTTGGGGCTGTTTGTTCCTTCTATCTTTTATCTCTCTCCACTTTCTCTCTCTCTCAATTTAAGGGCTTTATTGGCATGGGAAACATATTAAAAAAAATTATTTCACATTTCTTTAACCAGGCAAGTCAGTCAAGAACAAATTCTTATTTACAATGACAGCCTAGGAACAGAGGGTTAACTGACATGTTCAGGGGCAGAAGGACAGAATTTTACCTTGTTGGCTCGGGGATTCAATCTTGCAACCTTTCGGTTACTTGTCCAATGCTCTAACCACTAGGCTACCTGCCGCAAACATATGACAAAGCAAGTGAAGTAGATGATAAACAAAAGTGAAATAAACAAGAAAAATGAACAGTAAACATTACACTCACAAAAGTTCCAAAAGAATAAAGACATTTTAAATGTAATGTGTGCAAATAGTTCAAGTATTTGCACATAATCTCTCTCTCAGGATTCCTGCCATTCCATTGTAGTTCCTGCTAAGTGACAGTAGCTCTAATCTAACTTATCAGTGTTACTGATAGAGACGAGACACTTTGAACGCTTCTGTATGTGTGTGACATCATCTCTACTGTGTCTCCTCTCTACCACAACATGTCTGCTCATCTCACCCATACACACACTTCTGTTCTGAGAGACTTCACTCTACTTCTGCTGTTGTTGGAGAGTTTGTGTCAAACAAAATATGAGGAGATGACAATATTATCCAGATCAAGAATGTACCCCCTCCCCATCTAGGCAGAGCTCAGGTGAAACTACCCCTCCATCCTTAGCTTTTTATAGGAACTGGTATGTGTCTGCTATGTGCTGGATGCCTCATGAACTGTCATTGCTGAGGACAATTACCCAGCCAACCTGTGCCATGGCCACAGATGAAACACAGGTAGACAGCGCTCACAGTGGAAGATATACACCTTATCTTTTTCTGATGATGAATACTGTCTGTCCCTCTCTCCCTCTGTCTTCCTCTTTCCAGCTTTCTAGCTCTCTCTCTCTCTCTCTCTCTGTTGCTCTGTCTCTCTGTTGCTCTGTCTCGGTCTCTCTCTCGTCTCTGTAGCATGTCTGATATAGCATCTACACAACTATCTGTTGGAGTGTGTCCTCTGTGAGCTGGCTGTGTGTAGCTCTAGAGGCCACAGACTGAGAGAGAGACCTTCATTGTCTTCTGCAGACAGACAGACTGTTGTGCTGTCTTTACCAAAGACTTAAAAATACATTACCACCAAACCCTCAACAACCCTCCAGAGACCTCCTTTCAACTGGTCATCTTATATTTTCTGTTCAGTGGTCAGTTCAACATCTATTTGAGAACGTTAAGGTTTTGTATGGGAAATGCAATGTTTTGCTCTACGATCAACAGCCTTACTACTTATACATTGTGTTACTGTCACTGTATGACTAGCTGATCAGCATTCTCTATCTAAAACGCTCTCTTCACCACTCCTTCCCTCTCTCTCTCCACCTCTCTTTCCCTCGCTCCCCCCCGCTTCTCCTTCCCCAGGTCCAGGATATTTGTTTCAGCCAGGACAGTCGCTGGGTGGTGATCAGCACACTGCGTGGCACCTCCCACGTCTTTCCCATTAACCCCTACGGTGGCGCGCCCTGCGCCCGCACACACATGTCCCCCCGCGTGGTCAACCGCATGTCCCGCTTCCAGAAGAGTGCAGGGCTGGAGGAGATAGAGAATGAACTGAACAGCAAGCAGGCTGGAGGAGGGAGATGCAGCCCCATCCCCGGGCTCTCCAGCAGCCCCTCGGGGTCCCCACTACACGGTAAGGATAGAGGACACACTCGCGCACACACAGATGCACATGCACCAAGCACAGAGCAACATCTCACTCATGCTCTTACTATTGCACAGTACAGAAAACCCCATAATACGCAACATGTTGTGACATGGCTATAGCTGATATGGTGGGTGTGGCAGCACACACAGTTCTTCAGACAGCGGCGGCTCCAGCTCCAGTAAGTGACAACAACCACTGACTGGCTGTCACCTGAGTAGACCTTGTTCTGCTGGGGACTATGACCTGTCTGTTACAGCCTTGGTCCTGTTGGTCAAACACCCCTAGAGCCGCCTGGCCTGGCTGGCACACACACACTATCACTACCGCGTGGGCACACTCCCACTCATACGCAAACACACACCTGTCGACATACACTCATCAGCAAGTTCACAGAGAAAAATCACAGTTCAGGGTCGATGCTGTTTGCAGAACTTCTCAGTTTGCCCTCCCTCCCTTCCTGTCACTGTCAGGGCTTCAGTCATCCATCTCTCCCCTCTCTCCCACTCTCTCCAGCCGTGGTGCCCTGAATTCCCCTCTCCCTTCCTAGCCTGTTTTCCAGAACCTCACCCTTTGGTCCTCTAGTCCTCACCCACTACTCTGTTTGTGTGGCTTCTCTCCCCCAGCCTCTGTATTAATGACCACTGGCAGATCACTTAAAACAATGTCAGAAGGACGTTCAGGCCAGAGTGACGTCAAGCCCAGGGAATGTACTGCCGCCGCAGCTTGTCTCGTGCAGGATCTAGAGAGATAAAGTGGAGAGAAGGAGATGGAAAGAGAAAGAGGAGGGACAGGAAGTAAAAGAGGGAGTTTAGCTCTTGTAGCAGCAGTGAAGGAGGGAGAGAAGCAAGAGACTCACAAATCACTCCTGTCAACACACGGGTATCAGTCTCTTCAGTGATACCTGTGTGTGTGTGTGCATGTGTGTGCTGCCCCCCAAGGGGTGGCAGATGGCTATATAAATGTTACAGTGTGAAGAATGACAAAAATACTACTGTTTGAGCAATCGGTTTTCAGGACTTTGATATTTATAGCGTATCTGTTCATTTTTATTGACCTCGGGAGGCTGTGATAAAGTTAGCCAGGAATCCGGGGGCTGGGTTTTCTCTGCATGGTGTGTGTGTCATTTCCTTGCAGTCTGTTTGTGTGTGTGGGAGGAGATCATGACGTCTGTTCTGTCAATATTTTGTTCAACCCTTTCGTAAGCCATAAAATGCGTGTTCTCCCTACTTCCATTCACTCTACAACCAGCACTGCAGCTGTAATGAATGACTGTATCAAAGTGTTCCCATAAGTTTGGCTTTTTTAATATTGAGGAACATTTCTCTGGTCATAGGAGTAACGACATGAATTTGTGCATGAGTTTCACATGAGTTGCAGTGATATAATGTATTGGGCCTATAGCCTACTGCACAAACTAAATGCTACATAAGTGTTTTTAATTGTGTAATGTTGCATAGGCTTACGTTTTTTAAGTCATCAATGTTTAAGTGAAAATCTGAGCGGTAGATCTTGGCTTGCATTTTGACTCAAGGTGACCTTGACTGTAACTGTTTTCCCATCAGTCTGAAGTTTGTGTTGCATGAGTTTCAGAATGATTTGTCAGCATCCTGTTGCTTTGCAACGCCGATCTTTTCATTTTAGTCTGTTTCTGAGTGATGAGGCTAGATGATTTATCCTGTTTGCGCAGACCCCAAAAACTTTGCTTGTGTTCTGTCTGTTTTGTGAACAGGTTGTTTCTTGGTGTTGAATCTGGGCGTCAGAAACAGGGTAATGAATCAGCCAGACTAAACACAACAGCTGCCCTCTGATTGTCCCCTGTGACAACACACTGATTTTGGGGAAGGAACTAGAAAAAGTACACATCCTTCAGAGCTGCCAGGCCGCTTTAAAAATAGAAGGCTACAATTGGCCTTTTTTCTCTCTCTGTTTAAATATTTATTCTCCTTAAGTCCTGTTTAAACCCTTGACCTTTGACCTTCGCCAGTGGATCCTCAGAGGAATGGATGACCTGATGTCTCTAATGATTAAATTTAACTGAGACAGTGTGTTCAATTAAGAGCCCTGTGTCATGTGAAAAATCTTCCCAGCGTGAAATAGTTTCCAATCATTCTGATTGTGAGGTCATGCTGTAAAATTTCTCCCAGCTTGAAAATGTTCCCAGTTCAATAATTGCACGTGTATCGCTTTATGTCGATGGCTGAGTTCGTGGGAACATTTTCACGCTGTGAGAAATATTTCAACATGTCACAATCAGAACGATTGGAAACTACTTCACGCTGGGAAGATTTTTACATGACACCCTTCATGGGCATGAATTTTAAGCCCGAGCCCTACTCATGCCTGCAACATTAAGGCCCTACCCTACCCAGGCCCAATTTGTTCTTCCGACACCCAAAACTCAAGGAACATTATTATTTTCTGTAAAATAATCTCTCTTGTATTTGATGAGGTTGAAGTACTTCTGACACCATGTTATGATCCTAGTCAGATATGACTGTACTGCTCAGCAGAGCACGAGCAAATGGCTGAGCTTCAAAATGTTACTGATACCTGAGCCCTGCTCGTGCCTTAGTTATTGATGAAAAGCTGTCCCAACCCGGCCCTAACCCCATGTATAATGTCTGTCTCGGGTCAGGGAGCAGAGCTCGAATTCAGTGGAACCATTGTTTTATTTATTTTATTTTTATTTAACCTTTATTTAATTAACTAGGCAAGTCAGTTAAGAACAAATTCTTATTTTATTGTCCCTAATAATGTCATGTAACGATGTGAAGGACTGTTTGAGAATCGCTTTAAACTTCTATTCGCACATCAGTCATATAGCTTAGCTTTAGACGTAGTTTCTAAAGTAGCTCACACAACCTGAACCTGCAAGAGTGCTCTGTTGCTCAACTGCTTAGACATCATACATACTGTACATATTTGATTGTTGGAGTAGATGTTTCATGTACTGTAAACCAATGTGTTTGTTTTAAACTGGCGTGTGTATGGTTTTAGTAGACTAGTTCTCTGTGGTCATTGAGTCTGGCTGATTTGGGGTCAGTGTCTGACTGTAGACAAGAGTGGGCTCGCTCTGCTGTGCTTCTGTCACTGTCAGACACAGTTCAGTCCAAACACTCCTGTGGTTGAAGGAGAAGTTCTGCTGTACTGAATCCACTACTATTCCAAACAGGAGCAAAATGCAGAAAGAAAATAGATAATAGAGGTTACTGAAGTGTGTGTCCACTCCCATGGTTCATTGAGTGTGTTTGTGTCCCCTCACGTCTGTGTGTGTGTGTGTGTGTGTGTGTGTGTGTGTGTGTGTGTGTGTGTGTGTCCACTCGCATGTGTGTGTGTGTGTCCACTCGCATGTGTGTGTGTGTGTGTGTGTGTGTCCACTCGCATCTGTGTGTGTGTGTGTCCACTCGCATCTGTGTGTGTATGTGTTGGTGCATGCGCCCGTGTGTTTGCAGCTGGGGTCAAATGGTCCAAGTCATGAAACATCAACACTTGACTGTTCGTCTGTTAGTGGGGATGCTGATTTCTCCTGGTGGCCTGTATAGATGGCTTGGTGGTTCATTGTGGATCCTCAGTCAACGAGTCATCTGGTTTCTGTCCCACATTCAAAGGCCGCAGCGCAGGGCAAAACAAGGTTCAAGGGGAAACTGTTAATTCACTGTTGAAAATGGTTACTTCCTCTGTGCTATTACAAGCCAACACAGAGCTTGTTTGGATTTTCAGGGTTCTTTAATCCTTCACAACACCCTTTTCTGTCAGTCATCGTCCTCCGGCCAAAACACAGTCAGCGTGTAACGGACGCCGGTCGTACGATGATGGCATTTGCTGTTTGTCCCAAATGGCATCCTTTTCCCTTTAAAGTGCATTACTTTTGACCAGATCCCTAGCCCTATGGGCCCTGGTCAGAAGTAGTGCACTATAAAGGGAAAAGGGTGCCATTTTGGATGCAGGCATTACCTCGGAGTGGTTGGTAACTAACTAACGTCACGCTAGCGAGGCGTGACACGTTTACGACTTGACCTTCTGACCCAGGGCTTGTCTGAGAGGTTCTAAAATTAGAGATTTTTAAACGCTCACTTTGAAGTGCAGGACACACTGTTTTTCTTCACTGGTTCGTAAAACATGAAGCTTGATGCTGTGTGCTCTCCCAGTGGCTTATATGACCTCTAACACACACTCACACACACAGGAAGGCAGGCACACACACTGGAAATGAATATCAGTCACCTCAGCAGAGGGACATTTTAAATGTTGTAAAGTGATAGATGAAGGAAGATGTGGTTTACACCATAAGTGATGGAGGTCATACAGTTGCTTCTACCATCTGCACATTCCACCATCTGAATAATCCCTACAAGATGGCAGCTTTGCTTCTAGTCCTTAGGAAACTGCAGTATTTCGTTTTTTTTATGTATTATTTCTTAAATTGTTAGCCTAGAAAACCTTGTGTTATTTCATACAACCGGGAAGAACTATTGGATATCAGAGAGACGTCAACTTAACAGCACAAACAGCACTACGACCAGGAATACGACTTACCCAAAGCGGTTCCTTTGTCTGCACCTCCCAGGGCATTTGAACTGATTCCAAAGGCCGACCCAAAACAATGCTGCCGGAGGAGAAGGTGCCGGAGCGGACTTCTAGTGAGGCTTCGGATGCACTCACACCACCCACCGCTTCCGAGTATATTACTAGCTAATGTCCAGTCCCTAGTTAACAAAGTAGACGATATCAGGTCAACAGTTGCTTTCCAAAGAGATATTCGGGATTGTAACACAGCCATGTTTCCGTGAAACAGAGTAACTGGGGACATGCCATCGGAGTCCAAACAGCCAACAGGATTTTCAGTGTATCGCGCCGACAGGAATTAACATCTCTCCAGTAATAAGAAGGGCAGGGGGTGTATGTTTCATGATTAACGACTCATGGTGTAATTGTAACAACATACAGGAACTCAAGTCCTCTTGTTCATCTGACCTAGAATTCCTCACAATCAAATGCTGACCGTATTATCTCACAAGAGAAGTATCCTCGGTTATCGTCACAGCCGTGTATATCCGCCCACAAGCGGATATCCAGACGGCCAACAAGGAACTTCACTGGACTTTATTCAAACTGGAACCATATATCCTGAGGCTGCATTTATTGTAGCTAGGGATTTTAACAAAGCTAATTTGAGAACAAGGCTACCTAAATTCTATAAGCATATCGATTGCTGTACACGAGCGAGTAACACGCTCGACCATTGCTACTCTAACTTCCGCGATACATACAAGTCCCTCCCCCGCCCTCCTTTTGGCAAAGCTGACCATGACTCCATCTTGTTGCTCCCCTCCTATAGGCAGAAACTGAAACAGAAAGCGCCCGTGCTTAGGTCTATCCAACGCTGGTCTGACTAATCGGATTCCATGCTTGAAGATTTCTTTGATCACGTGGACTGGGATATGTTCCAGGTAGCCTTAGATAATAACATTGACGTATACGCTGACTCGGTGAGTGAGTTTATAAGGAAGTGTATAGGAGATGTTGTACCCACTGTGACCTATTAAAACCTTCCCTAACCAGAAACCGTGGATTGATAGCAGCATTTGCGCAAAACTGAAAGCACGTACCACCGCATTTAATCATGGCAAGGTGACTGGAAATATGGCAGAATACAAACAGTGTAGTTATTCCCTCCGTAAGGCAATCAAACAAGCAAAGCGTCAGTATAGAGACAAAGTGCAGTCGCAATTCAACGGCTCAGACACGAGACGTATGTGGCAGGGTCTACAGACAATCACGGATTACAAAAAGAAAACCAGCCCCGTCGCGGACATCGACCCCTTGCTTCCAAACAAATTAAACAACTTCTTTGCACGCTTTGAGGACAATACAGTGCCACCGACGCGGCCCGCTACCAAAGACTGTGGGCTCTCCTTCTCCGTGGCCGACGTCAAAAACATTCAAACATGTTAACCCTCGCAGGGCTGCCGGCCTAGACGGCATCCCTAGCCGCGTCCTCAGAGCGTGCGCAGATCAGCTGGCTGGTGTGTTTATGGACATATTCAACCAATCCCTATCTGAGTCTGCTGTCCCCACATGCTTCAAGATGGCCACCATTGTTCCTGTTCCCAAGAAAGCTAAGGTAACTGAACTAAATGACCCGCCCCATAGCCACCACTTCTGTTATCATGAAGTGCTTTGATAGACTAGTCAAGGATCATATAACCTCCACCCTACCTGTCACCCTAGACCCTCTTCAATTTGCTTACCGCCCCAATAGGTCCACAGATGACGCTATTGCAATCACACTGCACACTGCCCTATCCCATCTGAACAAGAGGAATACCTATGTAAGAATGCTGTTCATTGACTACAGCTCAGCGTTCAACACCATAGTACCCTCCAAACTCATCATTAAGCTTGAGACCCTGGGTCTCGACCCCGCCCTGTGCAACTGGGTCCTGGACTTCCTGACTGGCTTTCCCCAGGTGGAGAAGGTAGGAAACAACATCTCTACTCCGCTGAGCCTCAACACTGGGGCCCCACAAGGGTGCGTTCTCAGCACTCTCCTGCTCAAAATGTGGCTTGTCACCGAAAACCCTCACTAACTTTTACAGGTGCACAATTGAGAGCATCCTGTCAGGCTGTATCACCGCCTGGTACGGCAACTGCACTGCCCACAACCGCAAGGCTCTCCAGAGGCTGGTGCGGTCTTCACAACGCAAACTACCTGCCCTCCAGGACATCTACACCACCCGATGTCACAGGAAGGCACAAAGGATCAATGACAATAACCACCCGAGTCACTGCCTGTTCATTCTGCTTTCATCCAGAAGGCGAGGCCAGTAAATGTGGGACAGAGAGATTGAAAAACGGCTTTTATCTCAAGGCCATCAGATTGTTAAACAGCCACCACTAGCACAGAGTGGTGGCTGCCTACCTACAGACTTGATATCATTGGCCACTTTAATAATGCCACTTTAAGGATGTTTACATATCTCGCATTACTCATCTCATATGTGTATACTGTATCCTTCACTATCTATTCTTTAGTATCTATTGCATCTTAGCTGCTCTGTCACTGCTCATCCATATTTGTTATACTTATATATTCTTATCCCATCCCTTTACAAGATTGTGTGTATTAGGTTTTGTTGTGGAAGTGTTCGATATTACCGGTTAGATACTGCTGCACTGTCGGATCTAGAAGCATAAGCATTTCGCTACACTCGCAATCACATCTGCTAACCATGTGTATGTAACCAATAAAATGATTTGATTTCTCTTGTTCCTATTGAAAGATTAGTCTGTCCATTACTGGAAGCAAAGGCAGTGTAGTCTTCACTGACATTTTCAAACTCTCCCTCACCCAGTCTGTAATACCTACATGTTTCAAGCAGACCACCATAGTCCATGTGTTTCTGAATGCCAAGGTAACCTGCCTAAATGAGTATCGCCTCGAAGCACTCACATCTGTAGCCATGAGATGCATTGAAAGGCTGGTCATGGCTCACATCATCCCAGACAACCTGGACCCACTCCAATTCGCATACCACCCCAACAGATCCACAGATTACGCAATTTCTATTGCACTACACACTGCTCTTTCCCACTTGGATAAAATGAACACCTACGTGAGAATGCTGTTCATTGACTACAGCTCAGCGTTCAACACCACAGTGCCCTCGAAGCACATCCCTAAGCTAAGGTCCCTGGGTCTGAACACCAACTTTATCCTCGAGTCCCTGACTGGCCGCCCCAGGTGGTAAGTGTAGGTAGCAACACATCCAACAAGGTACAAATCTGTCGTTCTGCCCCTGAAAATGGCAGTTAACCCACTGTTCCTAGGCCGTCATTGAATTTAAGAATAAAAAATAAGAATTTGTTCTTAACTGACTTGCCTAGTTAAATAAAGGTAAAATAAAAATACATCCGCCACGCTGACCCTCAACACAGGTGCCCCTCAGGGATGTGTTGTTCTTCCCCTGCTGTACGTCCTGTTCACCCACAACTGCGTGGCCGCCCACGACTCCAACACCATCATTAGGTTTGCAGATGACACAACGGTGGTAGGCCGGCTCACCGAAGACGTTGAGACAACCTGTGGAGAGGAGGTCAGAGACCTGGCCGTGTGGTGCCAGGAAAACAACCTCTTCCTCAACATCAGTTAGACAAAGGAGCTGATCGGGGACTACAGAAAACAGAGGGCTAAGCACGCCCCATTCACATCGACAGGGCTGTAGTGGAGCAGGTTGAGAGCGTCAAGTTCCTTGGTGTCCACATCACTAAGGGCATGGGCCCTCAGATCCTCAAAGTTCTACAGCTGCACCGTCGAGAACATCTTGACTGGCTGCATCACTGCTTGGTTTGGCAACTGCTTGGCATCCAACCGCAAGACACTACAGAGGCTCCAACCACCCAAGCCACAGACTGTTATCTCTGCTACCGCACGGCAAGCATTACCAAGTCAGAAATGAACAGGACCCTGAACAGCTTCTACCCCCAAGCCATAATACTTCTAAACAAGACCGCTAGCCATCACTAGCCGGCTACCACCCGGCTACTCAACCTTGCACCTTAGAGGCTGCTGCCCTATATACATAGATATAGAATCACTGGCCACTTTAATAATGTAACACTAGTCACTTTAATAATGTTTACATACTGCTTTACTCATCTCATATGTATATACTGTATTCTATTCTACTGTATTTAGTCAATGCCACTCCAACATTGCTCGTCCTAATATTTCTGTATTTCTTAATTCCATTATTCTCCTTTTAGATTTGTGTATTGTTAGGTATTACTGCACTGTTGGCGCTAGGAACACAAACATTTCTCTTCACCTGCAATAACATCTGCTAAATATGTGTATGTGACCAATAACATTTTGATTTGAAATAGCTAATCAAATGGCTACCCGGACTATCTGTATTGACTCTCTTGCACTGACTATGCGAGCACACACTATGGACACACACACACACGTAACATGCACACACATAGATACTGAAGCCACACACACAGACTGCTGCTACTGTCTATCTATCCTGTTGCCTAGTCACTTTACCCCTACCTATATGTACAGTACATAGTGACATCAATTACCTTCTACCCCTGCACATCGACTCGGTACTGGTTATCCCTGTATATAGCCATGTTATTTTCTACTCCCTATATACATTATAGCCATGTTTTTTTTTTATTCACCGTCTTTATTCCTAGTCACTTTTTATATATTTTATCAAATTGTTATCTTTAACTCTGCATTGTTGGAAAAGGACACATAGGTAAGCATTTCCCTGTTCGTTTGACACCTGTTGTCTATGACACGTGACAAATAAATGTGATTAGATATCTTACTGGTTTGTAATCATAACTGAAAAGTCTTCATTTTTAACTTATTGCATCATGTAATGTAAAAAAAAGATTCTAAAGACTTGCAGTGTATCTGCCATGGTCTCTCTCAGCGTGTAGTACCGGTGCTATCCTCTTTGTGGTGCTGTGTTCTCAGAGTTCCTCTTGGCAGAGAGCTGGCCTGGCTCTGTGATGCCAGTCAGGCCTTATTCCACTCCACTGAGAGAGCGATGAAAAGACGTGTAAAGCTTGACTGGCTCATAGTTTTCCCTTGATAGGAATCTAGCCCAACAGAAAGGGCTGGGACGTCTCTGTAATTCCTCCTGCCTTCCTTTTTATGAATGGTCACTTCCTTTCCACTGAAAAACATTCCCCTCATGAGTTCCACTTTAAAGACACAGTATGTACGGTAGTTTAGTAATTGTGTTTTGGGTTTCATTTTAATTTTATATTTTTACCGGTGTGAATTTGTCTTGATTTATTGTAGTGTTGTTTAAAGAGAAGAATTAGTAATTAATGTTATTTTGCTTTAGTTAGATTTTGTCTGATGTTATACACTGTGTAGAACTGAAGAGACCCTAAAGGAGGATTTATGTTTTGTTGCTATCAATGTCCATATTTCCCCTAGACCCCCAATGTATCTGAATACATTCACAGTAGGTGGTGTTTTAGGATTCTGCTGTCTCACTGAGACCGAAAGGGATGTTAATGAAATTAAAATAGGGATCTTTGAAAATATGTGTAATATGTTTTTGTTTCTCAAGTTAACTCACTTATGTTATTGGCTTAAGAAATGTCACATTTGGGGAGAAACCATTTCCTCTGAAAATGACAAATCCAAAAATACCACATTTACATTAACCTACAACTGAGGATGTGCAAGTTCAAATCCTGAAAGTAAATAAATTCTAACAGCTTAGAAAATATAAATGAATAAAAGTGTCAAGTATAAGCTTGTAGCATTACATATAATGTTAGTAATATCAATATAAGTGTGTGTGTGGCAGCCAGGCCAGTACTGTGTGTGTGTGTGGCAGCCAGGCCAGTACTGTGTGTGTGTGTGTGTGTGTGTGTGTGTGTGTGTGTGTGTGTGGCAGCCAGGCCAGCGCTGTACTGTAGTTGTGTGTGTGTGTGTGTGTGGCACCCAGGCCAGCGATGTACTGTAGTTGTGTGTGTGTGGCACCCAGGCCAGCGATGTACTGTAGTTGTGTGTGTGTGTGGCACCCAGGCCAGCGATGTACTGTAGTTGTGTCTATGTGTGTGTGTGGCACCCAGGCCAGCGATGTACTGTAGTTGTGTGTGTGTGTGTGTGTGTGTGTGTGTGTGTGGGGCACCCAGGCCAGCGATGTACTGTAGTTGTGTGTGTGTGTGTGTGTGTGTGTGTGTGTGTGTGTGTGTGTGTGTGTGTGTGTGTGTGTGTGTGTGTGTGTGGCACCCAGGCCAGCGATTTACTGTAGTTGTGTGTGTGTGTGTGTGGCACCCAGGCCAGCGATGTACTGTAGTTGTGTGTGTGTGTGTGTGGTAGCCAGGCCAGCGCTGTACTGTTGTTATGTGTGTGTGTGTGTGTGTGTGTGTGTGTGGCACCCAGGCCAGCGATGTACTGTAGTTGTGTGTGTGTGTGGCACCCAGGCCAGCGATGTACTGTAGTTGTGTGTGTGTGTGTGTGTGGCACCCAGGCCAGCGATGTACTGTAGTTGTGTGTGTGTGTGGCACCCAGGCCAGCGATGTACTGTAGTTGTGTGTGTGTGTGTGTGTGTGTGTGTGGCACCCAGGCCAGTGATGTACTGTTGTTGTGTGTGTGTGTGTGTGTGGCACCCAGGCCAGCGATGTACTGTAGTTGTGTGTGTGTGTGGCACCCAGGCCAGCGATGTACTGTAGTTGTGTGTGTGTGTGTGTGTGTGTGTGTGGCACCCAGGCCAGCGATGTACTGTAGTTGTGTGTGTGTGTGGCACCCAGGCCAGCGATGTACTGTAGTTGTGTGTGTGTGTGGTAGCCAGGCCAGCGCTGTACTGTTGTTATGTGTGTGTGTGTGTGTGGCAGCCAGGCCAGCGCTGTACTGTTGTAATGTGTGTGTGTGTGTGGCAGCCAGGCCAGCGCTGTACTGTTGTAATGTGTGTGTGTGTGTGGCAGCCAGGCCAGCGCTGTACTGTTGTAATGTGTGTGTGTGTGTGGCAGCCAGGCCAGCGCTGTACTGTTGTAATGTGTGTGTGTGTGGCAGCCAGGCCAGCGCTGTACTGTTGTAATGTGTGTGTGTGGCAGCCAGGCCAGCGCTGTACTGTTGTAATGTGTGTGTGTGTGTGTGGCAGCCAGGCCAGCGCTGTACTGTTGTAATGTGTGTGTGTGTGTGTGGCAGCCAGGCCAGCGCTGTACTGTTGTAATGTGTGTGTGTGTGTGTGTGGCAGCCAGGCCAGCGCTGTACTGTTGTAATGTGTGTGTGTGTGTGGCAGCCAGGCCAGCGCTGTACTGTTGTAATGTGTGTGTGTGTGTGTGGCAGCCAGGCCAGCGCTGTACTGTTGTAATGTGTGTGTGTGTGTGGCAGCCAGGCCAGCGCTGTACTGTTGTAATGTGTGTGTGTGGCAGCCAGGCCAGCGCTGTACTGTTGTAATGTGTGTGTGTGTGTGTGGCAGCCAGGCCAGCGCTGTACTGTTGTAATGTGTGTGTGTGTGTGTGGCAGCCAGGCCAGCGCTGTACTGTTGTAATGTGTGTGTGTGTGTGTGGCAGCCAGGCCAGCGCTGTACTGTTGTAATGTGTGTGTGTGTGGCAGCCAGGCCAGCGCTACACTGTAGTTGTGTTTTTCCTCCTCGCGGTTCGAGGCCCAGCCGGCTACCTACCTCGGCTTGAGACAATAACGGAGATCGCAGAGTAAAACCACACAGCAATTGAACAAGCCGTTTACTCAAAGCAATGTGTGCTCTCTGTATTTTCTAGTTTGCTGGGAACCAAAAGGTGAAGGAATATGTAACTGTTGCAGCGGTTGGTTGTGGGTACTCATTTCCACTGTGGGTACCTCATTTTTTAAAATAATATTAGTTTTATTTCATCTTTAACTAGCCAAGTCCGTTAACAAATTCTTATTTACAATGACGACCTACCCTGGCCAAACCCTCCCCAAACCCGGACAAAGCTGGGCAAATTGTGCGCTGCCCTATGGGACTTCCAATAACGGCCGGTTGTGATACAGCCTGGAATTGAACCCGCGTCTGTAGTGACGCCTCTAGCACTGCGATGCGGTGCCTTAGACCTCTGCGCCTGATTTGATTTCTAGCTCAATCTCCAACCACTAAACCCCTTATCCTTGGGAGTTCGCTGATAATGTTGTAATAAAGTAAATAAACTGTTTCATCTTTCTACATGGGAGAAATACTGTGGCTTCAACCCGTAGTGCCACACACAGGCCACTATGTGTTTCTCAATAGAACAGCTTTTACAACTTGTTACCTTGTCTCGTTACTATGGGTTACTTCATAGAAAAAGACAGGCCTCCATTATAGTTCCTAAGCCCCTGTGTGTTTCTCACTCTCCCTGTTGTAGCCTGAGTGTGAGTTGCATTAGTGAAGTGTTTGTTGAACCTCGATGTTGTGGTACTGTAACCTACTGTCTTTAACTCACTCTATCAGACTAGCTTTTGTGTGTTTTCCTCCTCTGGTAAACCCATCTGATGTCTCTGTATAGGGCAGTGTAGGTTCAGGGATCGGCTCAGACGTGTCGCCATCTGTGTTTTCTTTCTCCCATGGTGAGGAAATTAAAAGGTGACACTTCTCTTCTCATGACCTGAGTCACTGGCCTGTCAGAGAGTCAAACAGAGAGCCAAGCAGCCTTGCTACGGTACCGCCACTTCCACTAGAACACAGGCCACTTAGGCCACAACAATTTATCACCCTTATATATTTACAGCTTGAATGAAAAGTGCTTTACAAATGAAGTTATGTCGTATGGGGTGTCTTTGTGTTATGAAAAGGATATAGATGGTTGTGTTACTGTAGCATATGTTGTCAAAATAAAACCAAGACATTTGTTGACTATTGGAGTATTTTTTTTATTGTGCGTATGCAATTACATTTTAATATAAGAGGGAAAATAACTGATTTTGTGTTTGGAAGAAGGTGGACAATTTTAAAATGTGCTCAACTGCATTGTCTGTTAGGGATTTTGAAATGAACATTCTCTTGATTTAGATACTGCTGAATTGTGCCAGCTAAATCTAGATGAAAGTGCTCTTGAGGTTGCTACCAGTTATTTAAATGTAACCACCATTGTTATTGGACGATAATGATAAAGTTACCATGCTCCATTTCAATCGAGGATATTTTAAAGACTGGAATGAGTTATCGAATACATTTAAAAGTAGTTAGAAAAATCCCAGTCTTTACTTTGGGCTGTGTTTGGAAGCTGAACAGAGAACTGTAGGCTGCTAAAGATGTTGATTAATTAGCTAGCTGTAGAACATGTGGTTGAGTAGTGGTAACTTTGATTAAAGGAGGCATGTTCTTGCCAGTCGTGTGTAAGACATTGTGGGCTGATTAGGAAGGGAATAGTTAGGGTTTTTTACATTAGAAATGTAAAGTTACCTGAACAACCAGGACATTTACTCCCAAATATCACCATATGAAGATTGTTGACAGTATATACTGCTTATTGTGGCTCTCATGCTCTTTCTCCCGCTCTCTCTCTGTCTGTCCCTCTTTTTCTCTCTCCCTCTCTCTGCCACTGTCTCTCTCTGTGTGTGTCTGGTCCGGACTGTGTGTCTGGTCCAGACTGTTTCCTCTCTGCTGGCTAAGGGGTCATGTGGGAGTGTATGCCAGGCTGACCGGCCCTGTTCCGTTCCTTTCCGGGGAGAGTTCTTCACTCCATCTGAGGGGCGTACTGGGGGGTGTATCACCGCTCTGTCTACAATCACACACACCGACACGCACACACCATTAAGTGCTAGCTTTTTCAGTTCCCCTGTCAGCTGTGCTGCAGGATGCCGTTGGTAGTTAAGTGAGTTCTGAGCTGTATGTATTGTACCAGTCAAAAGTTTGGAAGGAGAGTGATGGAGTGCTGCATCAGATGACCTGGCCTCCACAATCACTCGACCTCAACCCAATTGAGATGGTTTAGGATGAGTTGGACCGCAGAATGAAGGAAAAGCAGCCAACAAGTGCTCAGCATATGTGGGAACTCCTTCAAGACTGTTGGAAAAGCATTACAGGTGAAGCTGGTTGAGAGAATGCCAAGAGTGCAATGCTGTCATCAAGGCAAAGGGTGGCTACTTTTAGAATCTAAAATATATTTTGATTAGTTTAACACTTTTTTTTTGGTTACTACAGTACATGATTCGATGTATGTTAATTCATAGTTTTGATGTCTTCACTATTTTTCTACAATGTAGAATAAAAAATAAAGAAAAACTCTTGAAATGGTAGGTGTGTCCAAACTTTTGACTGGTAATGTATGTTTGAGAGGTTCCTGCTGAGCTGTGTGGACCTGGCTGGTTACCTCTGAACTACATGGACATAATCCCATTACTGCCTGCCTGGTCCTGTTGATCACAGACACATGGCTGTGGAGGGCCCAGCCCCATTGATCAGCCCTGCAGATAGACATTCACATCCAGACCCTCTACCATGGCTCTCTTGTTCTCTCCATCTCAACCTCCACCACTCTCTCGTATTGCTTTCTCTCGTTCTCTGGTGGTGGCAGCATCAAGCTGTGGAGATCTTTTTCAGTGGCAGGGAGTGTGAGACAAGTCAGGATCGAGTGAACGATAAATGGAGCAAAGTACAGAGATCCTTGATGAAAACCTGCTCCAGAGCGCTCAGGACCTCAGACTGGGGGAGAATGTTCACCTTCCAACAGGACAATGACCTTATGCACACAGCCAAGACAACACAGAAGTGGCTTCGGGACAGGTCTCTGAATGTCCTCCCAGCCAGAGCCCGGACTTGAACCCTATCGAACATCTCTGCAGAGACCTGAAAATAGCTGTGCAGCGATGCTCCCCATCCAACCTGACAGAGCTCGAGAGGATCTGCAGAGAAGAATGGGAGAAATTCCCCAAATACAGGTGTGCCAAGCTTGTAGCGTCACACCCAAGAAGACTCGAGGCTGTAATCGCTGCCAAAGGTGCTTCAACAAAGTACTGAGTAAAGGGTCTGAATACTTATGTAAATGTGATATTTCCTTTTTTTTTTTGTAATACATTTTCAAAAATGTCTATAAACTTGTTTTTGCTCTGTCATTATGCGGTATTGTGTAGATTAATGAGGAAAAAAATAAATGTAATCCATTTTAGGATAAGGCTCAAACGTAACAAAATGTGGAAAAAGTGAAGGGGTCTGAATACTTCCCGAATGCACTGTATATTTTTATTTAACGGTCCCATGAGTGTCCCAAATTACGTCTTCTAAAACAAACCCCCATCATGGATGGTTTGTGGAAAAGCCATTTTCACACAGGTTGGCTTGACCTCCCCTCGCCTATATAGCAGCCTTAACATAGCAGGCAGGTAGAGACTGTAAAAGCGAGGAAACTGAGGAGGGTGGTGACGGGAGAAGCCTTGGCCCTGCTCCGGTGCTCCGTCTTTACCTGCAACTCACTGATGGCTTTTCCACAAATTTCTTCTGATACCTTGGGAAAACAGTAAATCTTGTGAAGTTTATTTTCTTTGCAGCATCTGTGTTTTATAAGGGTTCTTCTAATTTGTTTTCACTTTGTCATCTGGGATCCCCTTTTTGTCTTTCTACCCTTCCTTTCTTTCTCTCTTGCTCTCTCTCTTTCTTCCGTCCTTCCTTCCTTCCCTGGGAGTTAGTATTTTAATAATGATAGCTTGGGGAATTGCCATCGCAGGGCTGGTTTGACGTGACAACAAAACTTCAGCTCAGCAGTGTAGCTATTGTTCCTCTCTTCTCTCATCCCCCCTTCCTCTCCTTCACCTTAATCCCTACCTCCTGTGCCCCCACCCCTCCCTCACTCCCTCCCTCCTTCCCTCTTTACTATAACATGTCTGGGGAAACTTGGACAAGCAAGAAAGGCATGAATGGATGAAACGGTATACACTGGGTGTACAAAACATTAGGAACACCTTCCAAAAATTGAGTTGCACCCCGCTTTGCCCTCTGAACAGCCTCAATTTTTCGTGTCTCGGATTCTAACAAGGTGTGGAAAGCATTCCACGGATGCTGGCCCATGTTGACTCCAATGCTTCCCACAGTTGTGTCAAGTTAGCTGGATGTCCTTTGGGTGGTGAACCATTCTTGATACACATGGGAAACTAATGAGCTTGAAAAACCCATCAGCGTTGCAGTTCTTGACACACTCAAACTGGTGCACCTGGCACCTACTACCATACCCTGTTCAAAGGCACTTAAATATTTTCTTTCCAATTCACAATCCATGTTTTAATTGTTTCAAATCTTTATTTAACCTGTCAGGTGTTCCAAATGTTTGTACACTCTGTGTAGATCAAAGTATTCCCTAGCTGAGCATCCACTGCTCTCTTTCTCTCTTTCTTTCTCTCTCGCTCTCTCTTTCTCTCTGTGCTCCTCTTTGCCCTACTTGCTTTTTCACAGCCAAGTCCGCGTGCAAACAATTCAAATTCAACATGAAAATATTTGTCAACAGCTGCAAAGTCTAGACACTTTTTTTTTCTTCTCGGAAACGGCCAAGCTCATTTCTTGTGTGCATCGGATGCAAATCGGGCAGCAAAAGCGAGATATCCGTGACAGGGCTGAGAGGGAAACCGAGAGACGGTGTTTAGATGAGGATGCAAATTGGTTCGGAACGGGAGGGAGAGAAGGATGTCGAGGAGGATGGAAGGGTGGAGGGATGTAGAAAAGCATGGAGGGAAAGACGTAGATATAGAGGGAGCTAAGTAAACTCTGAAGGGAGATGTAGGGAGGGAGTGATAGAGAGAGCAGGCCGGGTCAGGTGACATGCTGACCTCTGGTGGGAGCCTTGGCTGGACTGGGCCGGGTGGATTTGCATTGATGGATCTTCTTTCCATGGGGCTGTCATGTATCAGTGCTCAGGCACATCACGCCCCAGTCATTAATCAAATCATGGCCCCATCTCGCTCCCTCGCTAGGCTAGCTATCTCTCTGCCAGACACTCTCCTCTCTCTCCCCCCTCAGACAAGCAGATATCCAGGATGTGTTGAGGATATCGTCTTCTGCCCATGCATGGTTTTCACCACTTTCCATTCATCCCTGTCCTCTCCTCACTGACTGGCCTCTGAAGAGTTTGGCCTCTTAGATCCTTGGATTGAATAACGGAGGGGGGATATGTGAGGGGGCGTGTGTAGTGGTCCAGTTAACAGCCCTGGTAGCTCCACCAAAGTCAAATTCACCTGTTCCTCTTTGGTTTGTCAGGGGTTAATGTGGTGCACGCAGACACAGAGCGAGAGAGAAAGATTGGGAGGGGGGGGGAGAGAGAGACGGAGAGAAGAAAAAGAGTCGGAAAGAGAGAGCGGCAGGTTGAAGTGTCCTGTTGGAAAGATGCTAAATTCATTAAGATTTTTTCTTCCTCCTCTCCTACATTTAGGCCAGCTGTAGCACCATTATGGCTTTACAGGCTGCTTCCTGTTCAAATTCCTCTTATGTTTTCCTGCTCTTCCACACAAAAGGTGGCTGCGCTGGGGGTGTAGTGCTTTTGAAATGTGAAGGGCCCTTGAGAGCCCAGGGCCACTGTTTCTCTCTGTCGGGTTGGAGAGACGGAGCGGCTCCGAAGCCAAGCGAGGAGGAGGGCTGCATTCCAAGTGGCACCCTATTCCCTACATTGTGCACTACTTTAGACCAGAGCCCCATGAGGCCTGGTTAAAAGTAGTGTACTATAAAGGGAATTGGGCTCCATTTGGGATGCAAACAAAGTTTATATAACGTCCTGCTCTCCGAAGGCCCTGCTGTATTGTTGGGCCTCCACATCTAAATGGTCTCTTTGGATTAACACAAAGACATTATTTGGCCCCACTAATGAAACACAGAGAAACACTTTAATGATCTAAACCTCCTTCTCCCATCACTGCTTTGATTCCAATAATAATCCCAACCCTCTCCTTCTTCATTGTGCTGTTTTTGTAGCTTGTTTTCTTTTCTCTTTGTCCATGCCCCCCCCCCCCCCCCCTTATGCTTTTAAACTCAATGGTTGTCGCCTTTCAAATGCAGCAATGGAGAAAGGAAAACATTCAGATAAAGATCATTGAGTTTTGGTGCTGAAGGTTATGCTGTTTTTCCGCAGTAGCACTTAAACCTGAATCTTTGTAAGACCACAGATTATATTGTAAAATACATCATAGTATATTCTAAGTTGAAGTGTGTCGTGAATGAGAGTAGAGCTTATGGAGAAAATGGTAAATCCTGTTTCCCTTATTGTCTTTAGTGAATGAGTTTTATTTATATTGAACTGGTTATTGTGATTTAGGAATTGTATGGAAGTAATGTTGAGAGTTCTGATCAGGTCATCCATCATGCAGAGTGTTTCCCGTTCTGCTCAGATGACCATCATATTTACTACAGCTGAAGGTGCCACTTCATATTATATTCACTGTACAACTTCAAAGGAATGTATTCTGTGGATCGTAAATAGCACACCCAACTACCTCATCCACATATTGTTATTTGTTTGCTGTTTTGCACCCCAGTATCTCTACTTGCACATCATCTGCACATCTATCATCATGCTAAATTGTAATTATTTCGCCACTATGGCCTAGTTATTGCCTTACCTCCCTAATCTTACTACATCTGCACAAACTGTATATAGATTTTTCTATTGTGTTATTGACTGTACATTTGTTTATCCCATGTGTAACTCTGTTGTTGTTTTTGTCGCACTGCTTTGCTTTATCTTGGCCACGTCGCAGTTGTAAACTGGCCTACCTGGTTAAATAAAGGTGAAATGAACATGCAACAGTTGTACTCATAGGAATGAATGTATTCTACATTACTGCTTTGATATGTACAATTAGTTCTTAAATGTAATGTATTTGCACAGTTTGAGAGGGCAAGGGACACATTCTCGAAGTCAACTAAGCCTGCAGTCAGCAAGCATCAAGTCTTTGTGTGTGTGTTTATGCCATTCTCAAACAACATGCTCCCTCTGATGTAGGCCGTTAGATGTGGTGCCCTTTGACATGGCCTGATTGTGTTTAGCTTGGGCTCCACTCAGATGAGAGAGGTGTGTGAGTCCTGTTGATTAGGTCTGATTAACTGACTGCTGGGTACTAGTTGCTCTGAGGTGCCGCATCTTTAGCTGGTTACCTCCAATCAGTGACATGGCTCCTACAAGGCCTTGGACCCCAGGTGTGTGTGTGTGTGTGGGGGGGGGACTTCAGGATGTATGTTTCATCATACGTTGATGAAGTTTTGCATGGTTACTTTCAGAGTATTAGACTTGGACTATAAAAGAGGACTTGTAGAAAATCTTTTCTCTCTCTCTGTGCAGCTAAACTCACCAGCCAGGAGTCGTACAACAACTTCACCAACAACAACATGGGTAACCCTCGTCTGTCCCCGCTGCCCAGCCTCACCATAGTGCTGCCCCTGGCACAGATCAAACAGCCCATGACCCTGGGCACCATGACCAAGCGCTCCGGGTGAGTCTTCCTGCCCTGCATCCAGCCATATGTTATTACTGTATACCAAGCCTGTTCCATTCACATTCTGTCCATCTAACTATTCACTACTATTGATCTGAAGTAGCCTTTACGACTCAGTCTGTCCTCCTTTGGCCACCGCCATTGATCATGTTCCATGTTTGCTGTCCATCTGTATCTGTTATGAACCCATTGATCATGTTCCATGTTTGCTGTCCATCTGTATCTGTTATGAACCCATTGATCATGTTCCATGTTTGCTGTCCATCTGTATCTGTTATGAACCCATTGATCATGTTCCATGTTTGCTGTCCATCTGTATCTGTTATGAACCCATTAGATCTGCAAGAAACATCCACATGATATTATACCCAGCCTGGTTTGGAGTCTGTTGCCAGTCTGTCTCTATGTACAGCTACACTACATTAAAGCTACATGTCTCTATGGAAACATTTCCCAGTGAGTCTCTCTCTCAGGCAGTATTTGTGCGTGTCAGTGTGTCCTCTCCCTTGGTCAGTCACGCTATGACTAAGTCTGTAGTTTTAAGAGGCGGTGAGTCAGAGGAGAGAGACTGCACCTTGTGAACTTCATTTACATACAGGTGGCATCACAATTCTGGCTGGATTTTAATATTTTCATTTAAATGTAATTTTCCTGTCAGGTTTGAATGGGACATGTTGTAATGATGGAAGCAGCAGGCTACTGGAGTTTCTTCCCAATGATATTAGAACACTTCAGTTCTGTATAATGGCAATAGACATCTGAGACTGGTGGTTAGAAACACGCCATCATTAGTTTGATTCATCTGCACGATTATTACAAGGGATTTGTTTTATGGTGAAAGGAAACCTATTTTTTTGCATAATGCCCTACTTAGCAAAACACAGTAGGTAGAGAAGAGAGATTTGAGAGTATAACTGGCAGGTCATCCTTCTGGAGGATAACTCCTAAACTGGCTAGTTGAAATGTTTTGAATTAAAACTGATCGGCTGCCTGTCTGTCTGTCTGTCTCTCTGTCGGTCTGTCAGTCAGTGTGCTGGTATCCTTTCACTCTCAAATAGACATGTACAACCTTTTCACCAGATCTCCTCTCTACTCTATCAATTCAAGTAAAAACCGCAAAGTCACAAACAATAATGCTCCTGTCCTACTCAAGTCAAACCTGTACATTAAACATAGCTGTCCGTCCATCCTTAACTCCCATCTGTCTGTCCGTCCCTTACCGGAGAGAGGACGTCAGGGGCGAGCTAATGAAGCTAGACAGGCAGCTGTGCATCCCTCTCCTGCCCTGCACCAGACCCCCTGCATGTACACACACACACACACACACACGCACGCACGCACGCAGGCGGCAGGTTGGGCCCTTGAAGTGAGGGGTGATATCAAGTGCATTCACACAGACTTGTGCAGGAGTGTCCAGGCACCATCTGTTTGTCTGCGTAGCTGGCTGTGTGTGCGTGCGAACGGGAAATCCGGCAGCTGTATTTCCACCTGTGTGAGCAGATACCCGTTGGCAGAGTGGCAGAGCAACACACCAGCTGGTTAACCTACATTCTCTCATGGCCTGTCTGTCTGCAACGCACTCCAGTGCATCATACACACCATTGCCCCGCAGAGTGCTCCTGGAGGAAGCCACCACTGTCTTTGTTCTGCCCCGCAGAGTGCTCCTGGAGGAAGCCACCACTGTCTTTGTTCTGCCCCGCAGAGTGCTCCTGGAGGAAGCCACCACAGTCTTTGTTCTGCCCCGCAGAGTGCTCCTAGAGGAAGCCACCACAGTCTTTGTTCTGCCCCGCAGAGTGCTCCTGGAGGAAGCCACCACAGTCTTTGTTCTGCCCCGCAGAGTGCTCCTGGAGGAAGCCACCAGTCTTTGTTCTGCCCCGCAGAGTGCTCCTGGAGGAAGCCACCACAGTCTTTGTTCTGCCCCGCAGAGTGCTCCTGGAGGAAGCCACCACTGTCTTTGTTCTGCCCCGCAGAGTGCTCCTGGAGGAAGCCACCACAGTCTTTGTTCTGCCCCGCAGAGTGCTCCTAGAGGAAGCCACCACAGTCTTTGTTCTGCCCCGCAGAGTGCTCCTGGAGGAAGCCACCAGTCTTTGTTCTGCCCCGCAGAGTGCTCCTAGAGGAAGCCACCACAGTCTTTGTTCTGCCCCGCAGAGTGCTCCTGGAGGAAGCCACCACAGTCTTTGTTCTGACCCGCAGAGTGCTCCTGGAGGAAGCCACCACTGTCTTTGTTCTGCCCCGCAGAGTGCTCCTGGAGGAAGCCAGCAGTCTTTGTTCTGCCCCGCAGAGTGCTCCTGGAAGAAGCCACCACTGTCTTTGTTCTGCCCCGCAGAGTGCTCCTGGAGGAAGCCACCAGTCTTTGTTCTGCCCCGCAGAGTGCTCCTGGAGGAAGCCACCACTGTCTTTGTTCTGCCCCGCAGAGTGCTCCTGGAGGAAGCCACCACTGTCTTTGTTCTGCCCCGCAGAGTGCTCCTGGAGGAAGCCACCACAGTCTTTGTTCTGCCCCGCAGAGTGCTCCTGGAGGAAGCCACCAGTCTTTGTTCTGCCCCGCAGAGTGCTCCTGGAGGAAGCCACCAGTCTTTGTTCTGCCCCGCAGAGTGCTCCTGGAGGAAGCCACCACAGTCTTTGTTCTGCCCCGCAGAGTGCTCCTGGAGGAAGCCACCACAGTCTTTGTTCTGCCCCGCAGAGTGCTCCTGGAAGAAGCCACCACTGTCTTTGTTCTGCCCCGCAGAGTGCTCCTGGAGGAAGCCACCACAGTCTTTGTTCTGCCCCGCAGAGTGCTCCTAGAGGAAGCCACCACAGTCTTTGTTCTGCCCCGCAGAGTGCTCCTGGAGGAAGCCACCAGTCTTTGTTCTGCCCCGCAGAGTGCTCCTAGAGGAAGCCACCACAGTCTTTGTTCTGCCCCGCAGAGTGCTCCTGGAGGAAGCCACCACAGTCTTTGTTCTGCCCCGCAGAGTGCTCCTGGAGGAAGCCACCACTGTCTTTGTTCTGCCCCGCAGAGTGCTCCTGGAGGAAGCCACCACTGTCTTTGTTCTGCCCCGCAGAGTGCTCCTGGAGGAAGCCACCACTGTCTTTGTTCTGCCCCGCAGAGTGCTCCTGGAGGAAGCCACCACTGTCTTTGTTCTGCCCCGCAGAGTGCTCCTGGAGGAAGCCACCACTGTCTTTGTTCTGCCCCGCAGAGTGCTCCTGGAGGAAGCCACCACTGTCTTTGTTCTGCCCCGCAGAGTGCTCCTGGAGGAAGCCACCACAGTCTTTGTTCTGCCCCGCAGAGTGCTCCTGGAGGAAGCCACCAGTCTTTGTTCTGCCCCGCAGAGTGCTCCTGGAGGAAGCCACCAGTCTTTGTTCTGCCCCGCAGAGTGCTCCTGGAGGAAGCCACCACAGTCTTTGTTCTGCCCCGCAGAGTGCTCCTGGAGGAAGCCACAAGTCTTTGTTCTGCCCCGCAGAGTGCTCCTGGAGGAAGCCACCAGTCTTTGTTCTGCCCCGCAGAGTGCTCCTGGAGGAAGCCACCAGTCTTTGTTCTGCCCCGCAGAGTGCTCCTGGAGGAAGCCACCACAGTCTTTGTTCCACACAGAGCACCCGTCCTATTCCATCCTACTTTATTCTCTCCTAAGGGACCTGACCAGTCATTCCTAACAGAGAACGACCGATATGGATTTTGTTTAGGGCCGAAACCAATTTTTTGGGGTTAAGTAGGTGGATGGCCGATATTCAGTATCATTACATTTGAACATTTGGATGACAACATTTTCCGGAGATGGACATGTATGCATTAATGCATCAATTTTAAAATCAAACAATACATTTGACTTTGGTATAAACAATCTTAATACTTAACAACATAATGATAATACTTTTATTTGAATGGTAAATCTCTTGATAAACTGGGCAAATTAAGATGGTGTAGGCATACTCACAATACAGGTGAATGCATACTCAGTAGGAGTGTGTGCAGTGAGTTATTGAGCTTATGTTGCTACAGATGACAAACGGTCTATTTGCCTTCTGCTACTATGATAACTAGGTCAATGGCAACAATTTGTGAGGGTAGGAAAACAGATGAAGAAACTATTCACGTTCTGTTTGATTGAGAACGCACACACACACGCTGAACTACAGCTTTCTTGGTCCATAAACATGCAGGAAGATTCTTAGGTAGCTAAACCTATTGCCAACATTTATTTAGGCATTTTTATACACTTCCTCCTTTCCCTATTGCGACAACCATCTAATCCGACTATCAACTGTCAATTTACGGATACGATTGTGGCTGGTCAGATTGGCACACCAGTAAATCGCTAACTTTACACTGTAAGTAAAATGTTCAAAATGTTCAAAATTATAACCAGCTACCGTTAGGAGCTAATCGTCAACGTAGCTAGCTATCTGATATCTCTGCATTATGTTTATCTAGCCAGCTAGCTAGAATAGTAGCTTATATAGATAGCTAGCGAACACCACAGATTAAAGGATTAGTTATCGTAATCTTTGCTAACAGGTCACATTTTGGGCAACGAGCCAGCTAGCTTGCTTATTGCATGCATGTCCGGGCACGTTGACACAAGCCTTATTATTAGTGAATTAACTAAATATTTGCAACAGGAGTTCGATTTTGGTCACTGTCAATTTATCAATTTATGATACTGTACCTTTCTGTTGGAGAATGAGCTAGCTTGCTGCTGCTTCTGATTTTCCCAGCTAGACATTCCTCGGCATTGTGCAGTGCTCGTGGTTCAGCCAGTCAGTGGCGGCTGGCATAGCAGCAGTTTTGCTATGTTGAGGGACTATCGGCATAGAGAAGAGCCGATAGACTAGAAAAGACCAGTATCAGCCCGATATATCGGCTCGGCCGATTATCGCCGTTCTCTAATTAGTAACAGCCCAGAACTGGAGCTGAAGACTTTCAACAGTTTGCTCCCATCAGAACAAGCCATTAGGAGTAAGGGAGAAGAAAGGAATCCCCTCCCTCTCTGTCGGAGTTGTTCCGGTTGTCTCTGTGTTTGGAGGGAGGGGATGAGAAGAGATGGGATGTACCCCTGTGATGCACCGCATCCTGCCCCGATAACCTCCACCAGACGAGGGCAGGGTTCCAGGGTTAGGGAGCAGACAGACAGAGCTGGAACCAAGACTCTGGGACTCCTCAAAGTCACTACAGGGAGGTGGGCTCTCTCCCCCCTGGTTACAACAGACATGGGTTCAGATAGTATTTGTTTTTTGTGTGTTTGAGTGAGCATTGCTATAGAGCCAGATGGGCAGGGTTTGGAGTTTTGGGACCATTGCACAAAGAAAGCTCAATGAAATACTATTTGAACCAGTCTTTAGTACAGTGAGAATGGTGGAGGAAGTGACACCCACATGACCCCTGGTTTACTGTCGGACATATTTGGCGGAAGTCTGAGAGACAGAGACAGAAGCTGTGTTCGAATACTCATACTAACCGCACTAACCCTACTATTTGTGATGTGAATTGACTGTATAGAGTATGCTTATTGATCATAGTATGGATATAGTTACTATGCCAAAGGTTTCGGATGTCTTACTAAATTTGCCAAAATACGAAGTATACAATCAGTGGACACTATTTCTGTGCTTTTAGGGCCCATAATGCATTTCTTTCAAAAATGGGCGGGGCTTCACAACATTTTCAGATTTAAAGAAAATTGCGAAAGCGGATACAAATTCATTGCTGAAACTAATTATGACAAAGGTTAAGAAAATGTTGAGCAATGTAATAAAGTAATGACTTTTCATCTAAATTATGTTACAAGTTATGTTGACTGACAATTTATTAGCTACGCTATCCTTACGAACCGCAATGCATTATAGCAGTAGGTACCGGTATGTTACCTAACATTAGTTGGCTATTAATACATTGGACTTGCCAGGCAGTATTATTAACTTTCTGCTATCTAACTAACTACCCAACGTTTGTTGACTTGATTATTCACATCATTCTTAGCTAAGGGGTATAGTCGTTGTGCGTTTCAATGGACATTGTTCATCCTGGCAATCTACTCCGATTTCAGAGCACTCTCGCGCTGAATAACTGATTCATTTACGAATACTCAACACACGTTGAATATGGCCGGTGTCGGCAAAACAAAAGCGTAATTAATACTTGCTAGCAGCACAGTAACAGTCACCAACACTCTGGATAACATAAACAGCCTGATCAACTCTGCTAGGGTGAGTAAAATGGTCAGAGTGAGGTGTTCTGTGTCATTTGTGTCTATAAGTAGCTAACCAACGTTAGCCAGTTTGCTTGAACGGTTGGATCAACCCTACTCCTCGGCCAGAGCGTCCAGTGTGCGCAATGAACGCTCCAAATGTATGAAAGGACAGCGCTCTGGATTTACCATGCCCAGAGCGCACTGTGCATAGCAACAGCATCAACTTCCGGTAGACAGGCGAAGCTAGCTCTAGTACGCTCAACTGAAACGATACCGCTCGTTTACAGCTGGGGTGAGCAACTCCAGTCCTTGAGGGCCTGATTGGCGTCACAGTTTTGCCCCAGCTAACACACCTGACTCCAATAATCACATAATCATGATCTTCAGTTTAGAATGTAATGTGATTAATCAAATGAAATCAAATCAAATCAAATTTATTTATATAGCCCTTCGTACATCAGCTGAAATCTCAAAGTGCTGTACAGAAACCCAGCCTAAAACCCCAAACAGCAAGCAATGCATGTGAAAGAAGCACGGTGGCTGGGAAAAACTCCCTAGGAAAAACTCCTGAGAAAGGCCAAAAACCTAGGAAGAAACCTAGAGAGGAACCAGGCTATGAGGGGTGGCCAGTCCTCTTCTGGCTGTGCCGGGTGGATATTATAACAGAACATGGTCAAGATGTTAAAATGTTCGTAAATGACCAGCATGGTCAAATAATAATAATCATAGTAATTGTCGAGGGTGCAACAAGCACGTCCGGTGAACAGGTCAGGGTTCCGTAGCCGCAGGCAGAACAGTTGAAACTGGAGCAGCAGCATGGCCAGGTGGACTGGGGACAGCAAGGAGTCATCATGCCAGGTAGTCCTAGGGCTCAGGTCCTCCGAGAGAAAGAAAGAAAGAAAGAAAGAAAGAAAGAAAGAAAGAAAGAAAGAAAGAAAGAAAGAAAGAAAGAAAGAAAGAAAGAGAGAATTAGAGAGAGCATTTTTACATTCACACAGGACACCGGATAAGACAAGAGAATACTCCAGATGTAACAGACTGACCCTAGCCCCCCGACACATAAACTACTGCAGCATAAATACTGGAGGCTGAGACAGGAGGGATCAGAAGACACTGTGGCCCCATCCGATGATACCCCCGGACAGGGCCAAACAGGCAGGATATAACCCCACCCACTTTGCCAAAGCACAGCCCCCACACCACTAGAGGGATATCTACAACCACCAACTTACCGTCCGAAGACAAGGCCGAGTATAGCCCACAAAGATGTCCGCCACGGCACAACCCAAGGGGGGGGCGCCAACCCAGACAGGAAGACCACGTCAGTGGCTCAACCTACTCAGGTGACGCACCCCTCCCATGGACGGCATGGAAGAACACCAGTAAGTCAGTGACTCAGCCCCTGTAAAAGGGTTAGAGGCAGAGAATCCCAGTGGGAAGAGGGGAACCGACAAGGCAGAGACAGCAAGGGCGGTTCGTTGCTCCAGCCTTTCCGTTCACCTTCACACTCCTGGGCCAGACTATACTTAATCATAGGACCTACTGAAGAGATAAGTCTTCAGTAAATTGAAATTTGCTATCGTAAATGTTAGCAACACCTCCGCCTTTGCCGGATGCACGGGGGGTTTGGTCACTAGTGTAACCAGGGGGTGAGGCCTCATTTAACACAGTAAATTCATCAGGCTTAAGCCATGTTTCAGTCAGGCCAATCACATCAAGATTATGATCAGTGATTAGTTCATTGACTATAACTGCCTTGGAAGTGAGGGATCTAACATTAAGTAACCCAATTTTGAGATGTGAAGTATCACAATCTCTTTCAATAATGGCAGGAATGGAGGAGGTCTTTATACTAGTAAGATTACTGAAGCGAACACCGCCATTTTTAATTTTGCCCAACCAAGATCGAGGCACAGACACGGTCTCAATGGGGAAAGCTGAGCTGACTACGCTAACTGTGCTAGTGGCAGACTCCACTAAGCTGGCAGGCTGGCTAACAGCCTGCTGCCTGGCCTGCACCCTATTTCATTGTGGAGCTAGAGGAGTTAGAGCCCTGTCTATGTTCGTAGATAAGATGAGAGCACCCCTCCAGCTAGGATGGAGTCCGTCACTCCTCAGCAGGCCAGGCTTGGTCCTGTTTGTGGGTGAATCCCAGAAAGAGGGCCAGTTATCTACAAATTCTATCTTTTGGGAGGGGCAGAAAACAGTTTTCATCCAGCGATTGAGTTGTGAGACTCTGCTGTAGAGCTCATCACTCCCCCTAACTGGGAGGGGGCCAGAGACAATTACTCGATGCCGACACATCTTTCTAGCTGATTTACACGCTGAAGCTATATTGCGCTTGGTGACCTCTGACTGTTTCATCCTAACATCGTTGGTGCCGACGTGGATAACAATATCTCTATACTCTCTACACTCGCCAGTTTTAGCTTTAGCCAGCACCGTCTTTAGATTAGCCTTAACGTCGGTAGCCCTGCCCCCTGGTAAACAGTGTATGATCGCTGGATGATTAGTTTTAAGTCTAATACTGCGGGTAATGGAGTCGCCAATGACTAGGGTTTTCAATTTGTCAGAGCTAATGGTGGGAGCCGTCGGCGTCTCAGACCCCACAACGGGAGGAGCAGAGACCAGAGAAGTCTCGGCCTCCGACTCCGACTCGCTTAACGGGGAGAACCGGTTGAAAGTTTCTGTCGGCTGAATAAGCGACACCGGTTGAGCATTCCTACAGCGTTTCCCTCCAGAAGCCATGAGAAAGATGTCCGGCTGCGGGGACCGTGCGAGGGGGTTTATACTAACGTTACTATCTGTACTTGCTGGTGGCACAGACGCTGTTTCATCCTTTCCTACACTGAAATTACCCTTGCCTAACGATTGCGTCTGAAGCTGGGCTTGCAGCACAGCTATCCTTGCCGTAAGGCGATCGTTCTCCTGTATATTATGAGTACAACGACTGCAATTAGAAGGCATCATGTTAATGTTACTTAGCTTCGGCTGTTTGAAGTCCTGACGAACCATGTCCAGATAAAACCTCCGGGGTAGGAAAGTTGAATGAAAAAAAAAGTTGAGTGAGGGAAAAAGTAAAAATATACGGTAATGAAAAAGTAAAAACCGTCAGGTAGCAAAGTAAAAACGGCAACAAAAACGCACAACAGCGTAAACAAGTCTGCAAGTTAAGCTGTGTTTGCTAGGGATGGAGAGAGAGTGTGACACCACTCAGGCCCTTGAGAACTGGAGTTCCCACCCCTGGTTTACAGTATACTAAAATGAACTAATAGTGTGTAGTATATACTCATTATGTATGTAGTATACAGTATGTTAGTATGGGTATTCGAACACAGAGAAACGAGCACTGTCATTTGAGGCCTTGGAGAGCTTTTTAACATTTTAGTGTTTGGTTGTTTCAATCCTGGATTGTATAGCTAGCAAAGTATGCTCAAAGCTTTTGCAACACGTGTTTGAAATGAAACGACAAAATGAAATGACCTGGTGTGAATCCCACTGATGGGTATTCTCCTCTAATGCAGACAGAGATGGAGAGAGCAAGAGAAACTGAGAGAGTGGGGCCTCCTGACCTTCCACAGATGGGCAGAACAGATTACTATAATACGTGTGTACAGTTGGAGCAGCTAGCCGCCTGCCAGCCCATTGTCTGTTAGAGCTCTAATGAGAAAAGCACTGAGAGGACATGGGCTTTAAGAGCCTAACAGCAGCTAGCGAGCATTGTGGCACCAGGCCTTCAGCACACACAGCACTGCGTATGGAACGTGTCACACGCTAAACCATTTGCACAAATCACCCTCTTCTCTCTTTAATGGCGCTAGCAGAGCAGCATTAAGGCCCACGGGTTAAGAGTTGAATGTGTGAACGATTACTCAATGGGAGTGGGGTCGCTAACCTCCCAGGTCGATTTATCACTATCTCTCTCGCTCTCTCTCCCCTCATCCGCTGTTCCTCTCTATCCAGCCATTCGCCGGCTTTGATTCTTAGTGTTTCTGTGTGTTCTCAACAGAGTCGTAATGCGAGCATTAGCTAGCACGTTTGGAGACAATCTATTTTTATATAAGTAGGGCTTTTACAGTGTTTTCCATTAGCGCCGGCTTATGACCGGGAAACACAGCAGAGAGGAAGAGGTGAGTCTGTCCAAAATGAGCCCAATGCGTTTCTATGGGCATATTTTGTACCTAAGCTTGTCACCTGACCTTCCCGCCTTTGGGACAAAGTTAGGGCGGAGACATGAGCATCTTGTCATTATATACAGATCTCTGGTTGCAGTTTAATTTCTTTCCATGGAGGAGTGGGAGATGGCATGATGCTCGTGAATAGGGTCTTACATTGAGAGTATCTTCATCATGGTACCATTGTAATAGCAATCTATATTTTCAAAAGCGTGTTCATATTTCACAACCTCCGAGGGCTTTTGGAATTGCTTATACCCGATTGAGCAAAATAATAGGCTACACTATAGCATGCTAAATGTTTCTGGTCAGTGATCGATGAGCAAACGAGTAGATGACCTATACCACCTCCATTTATTTGCCCAGCCGGAGAATGAACCAAATATACAGACAGAGATTCAGTGAAACAAAATCACATTGATTGACAAGTTACAGGCTTTTGTTTGAGAGTAGGCCCAGGCTACTAAACGATTGAGTGAAGAGCAACATAATCTACTTGTTAAGCCACATAACATGCTGGGAAAATGTTCTAATCAGGGCTAATAAAGGAGCCAGTAAGATGATCATGAGCAGCACTCACCTCAACTTAGCTAACATTTCCACAGCCTCATTGTAGCCTAACCAATACCCAAATGGAGTCCCCAAGCTTGTCTCAAAACAGTGCGAAATGTTGCTGAAATAGTTGACCACACACTGGTTGGCTATTGCTTCAAATGTATTATAACAATTGGATGACTTTGGGAGTTTCAATAAGCAACAATTTGATGCCTTCAATTGCATTAGCCTACTTTATTCCAATATTTTTGTCATTCAGTGATATTTATTCCCACAGTAATTCTTTATGGATACGTCGAGTTGTGCTTAAGAAAACAGTGTAAAGGGCAATGAGAAGAGATGGGACCATCAAGAACTTAAGAAAGTAGTGCATGCCAATGCTGCCTCTCAGCATTACGGCTGCGTTTCATACTAAGCTGTAGGCAGAACTTTACTGCAATCATGACTAGGTTGGTTTGCAGAAATAAAAGTTTAGGTTTTGATACCGGCAACACCTTTCAGATATAAACAAAAGGTATAAAAAGCTGGCGGGATGCTGAAGTTGTTGTCTTAGTATTATAAAATAGTCCTGATCATATAGACGTAGACAGTATCCATAACAACCAACAAAACACTGACTTCATCCAATGTCATGTCTTTCTACACAATACTACAACTCATTTTTCCAGTCTGGGAGGTAAAGTATTCAATCATTTCGCTGTGTATTTCAGATGGAATCAACGCATTAGAATGTACCAGAGGCCGCCAAAATATACTTCCTTCGACAACATTTTCAACCCCCCCCCCTCCCGGGGTGCCTGGCTGGCTACTTGTTTTATTTGGCTAGCTACTCTATGTACTTGTGGAAAGCACTGCCTATACTGTATATCAAATGTAATTTGTGTTGTAATCTTTTATATCATATTGTTAGTGCGTGTGGAAACTATTCGCCTAGTTTAATCCGTTTTTTTTGTTCAGTTAAAGAAGTTATGTTTCTGACCTACTATCGACATCACACCATAACCATCTAGAACAGACTGCCTGCATGGGTTTAACTACATTCTATTCCCTCTATCGAGGGACTGAACTTTAAGAAATAAGAAAAAGCACTACATGCATTATTTTTACCCAAGATCCAGTACAGGCTTGTTGCATTGAGACCTGTAACACTACCTATCCGTATCCTATCAGCCGCCATCCATTCACCCAGCAGGAGGCTAGCAGGGTGCCAGGGTTTAAGTGCTTCACAGGGGGGTAAAGTACACCAGCGATGCCAGCCTCCCAGTGCCAGTGAAGGCCCAATTAAGGCCAAGGCCCAATGGTCATGTTAAAATGTTGAACTACCCCCCCCGTCCATGCTTGTTGGCTAGTTTTTGAATGTAATTGAACCCATGCCCGTGTTATGTAAGGTACTGGCTAAACCCTATCCATGCTGTTAGGCTAGCCACTAGCTATTGGATATCTGTGTAACCTCCAGCCCATGCTGTTTGGCTACTGGCTAAATGTGTTCGAACAAACATAACAGGAGTAGAGTTAGCATAGCCAAGACCTGCTGGTCCTGTTAAACTGACCCCATTTCCTGCTGTTAGGCTAGCTACCGGAGATTCATGTTGTTTGTCTAGCTACCAGCTAACCCTTTAACCATGCTGTTTGTCTACTGGCTAAAATGTGTTTGAGCCAACATAACAGGACCCCCGACCGCCATTACACTGCTCACCCAAAGTCCATCCATTCAGACCAAGGTCTCTTCCTTAAGAGGACAACACTGGTCTCCACTCAACAGTAGTCTCCAGTCTCCCAATGACCACCTCAGTAAAAGGTTAACTTTGCGTTATGTTGTTTCTTGGTTTCTCTCCGTCGAAGTAACCTCTGTCCTCATATCCCTGGGCTAATGCAGATAGTCCACTGCCTTGCTAGTCTACACACACACACGGTGCCCTGCTAGTCTACACACACACACACGGTGCCCTGCTAGTCTACACACACACACACGGTGCCCTGCTAGTCTACACACACACACGGTGCCCTGCTAGTCTACACACACACACGGTGCCCCGCTAGTCTACACACACACACGGTGCCCTGCTAGTCTACACACACACACGGTGCCCCGCTAGTCTACACACACACACGGTGCCCTGCTAGTCTACACACACACACGGTGCCCCGCTAGTCTACACACACACACGGTGCCCTGCTAGTCTACACACACACACGGTGCCCCGCTAGTCTACACACACACACGGTGCCCTGCTAGTCTACACACACACACGGTGCCCTGCTAGTCTACACACACACACACACGTGCCCTGCTAGTCTACACACACACACGGTGCCCTGCTAGTCTACACACACACACACACACACACACACACACACACACACACACACACACACACACGGTGCCCTGCTAGTCTACACACACACACACACGGTGCCCTGCTAGTCTACACACACACACGGTGCCCTGCTAGTCTACACACACACACGGTGTCCTGCTAGTCTACACACACACACGGTGCCCTGCTAGTCTACACACACACACGGTGCCCTGCTAGTCTACACACACACACGGTGCCCTGCTAGTCTACACACACACGGTGCCCTGCTAGTCTGCACACACACACGGTGCCCTGCTAGTCTACACACACACACACGGTGCCCTGCTAGTCTACACACACACACACGGTGCCCTGCTAGTCTACACACACACACACGGTGCCCTGCTAGTCTACACACACACACACGGTGCCCCGCTAGTCTACACACACACACGGTGCCCCGCTAGTCTACACACACACACGGTGCCGTGCTAGTCTACACACACACACGGTGCCCTGCTAGTCTACACACACACACACGGTGCCCTGCTAGTCTACACACACACACACGGTGCCCCGCTAGTCTACACACACACACGGTGCCCTGCTAGTCTACACACACACACACGGTGCCCTGCTAGTCTACACACACACACACGGTGCCCCGCTAGTCTACACACACACACGGTGCCCTGCTAGTCTACACACACACACACACACACGGTGCCCTGCTAGTCTACACACACACACGGTGCCGTGCTAGTCTACACACACACACGGTGCCTTGCTAGTCTACACACACACGGTGCCCCGCTAGTCTACACACACACACGGTGCCTCGCTAGTCTACACACACACACACACGGTGCCCCGCTAGTCTACACACACACACACACACGGTGCCCTGCTAGTCTACACACACACACGGTGCCGTGCTAGTCTACACACACACACGGTGCCGTGCTAGTCTACACACACACACGGTGCCGTGCTAGTCTACACACACACACGGTGCCTCGCTAGTCTACACACACACACACACGGTGCCCTGCTAGTCTACACACACACGGTGCCCTGCTAGTCTACACACACACACACGGTGCCCTGCTAGTCTACACACACACACGGTGCCGTGCTAGTCTACACACACACACGGTGCCCCGCTAGTCTACACACACACACGGTGCCTCGCTAGTCTACACACACACACACACACGGTGCCCTGCTAGTCTACACACACACGGTGCCCCGCTAGTCTACACACACACACGGTGCCCCGCTAGTCTACACACACACACACGGTGCCCTGCTAGTCTACACACACACACGGTGCCCTGCTAGTCTACACACACACACACGGTGCCCTGCTAGTCTACACACACACACGGTGCCCTGCTAGTCTACACACACACGGTGCCCCGCTAGTCTACACACACACACGGTGCCCTGCTAGTCTACACACACACACGGTGCCCTGCTAGTCTACACACACACACGGTGCCCTGCTAGTCTACACACACACACGGTGCCCTGCTAGTCTACACACACACACGGTGCCTGCTAGTCTACACACACACACGGTGCCCTGCTAGTCTACACAACACACACACACACACGGTGCCCTGCTAGTCTACACACACACGGTGCCCCGCTAGTCCTACACCACCACACGGTGCCCTGCCTAGTCTACACACCACACACGTTGCCCTGCTAGTCTACACACACACACTGGTGCCCTGCTAGTCTACACCACACACGGTGCCCGCTAGTCTACAACACACACGGTGCCCTGCTAGTCATACCACACACACGGTGCCCGCTAGTCTACACACACACACGGTGCCCTGCTAGTCTACACACACACACGGTGCCCTGCTAGTCTACACACACACACGGTGCCCTGCTAGTCTACACACACACACACACACGGCGCCCTGCTAGTCTACACACACACGGTGCCCCGCTAGTCTACACACACACGGTGCCCTGCTAGTCTCTACACACACACACGGTGCCCTGCTGTCTACACACACACACGGTGCCCTGCTAGTCTACACACACACACGGTGCCCTGCTAGTCTACACACACACACGGTGCCCTGCTAGTCTACACACACACACGGTGCCCCGCTAGTCTACACACACACGGTGCCCGCATCTACACACACACACGGTGCCCTGCTAGTCTACACACACACACGGTGCCCATGCTAGTCTACACACACACACGGTGCCCTGCTAGTCTACACACACACACGGTGCCCTGCTAGTCTACACGACACACAACGGTGCCCCCGCTAGTCTACACACACACCGGTGCCCTAGCACCCACACACACGGTGCCCCGCAGTCTACACACACACACGGTGCCCCGCTAGTTCTACACCACACACCGTTGCCCCGCTAGTCTACACACACACACACGGTGCCCCGCTAGTCTACACACACACACCGGGCCCGCTAGTCTACACACACACACGGTGCCCGCTAGTCTACACACACACACACGGTGCCCCGCTAGTCTACACACACACACACGGTGCCCCGCTAGTCTACACACACACACGGCGCCCCGCTAGTCTACACACACACACGGTGCCCCGCTAGTCTACACACACACACGGTGCCCCGCTAGTCTACACACACACACGGTGCCCCGCTAGTCTACACACACACACGGTGCCCCGCTAGTCTACACACACACACGGTGCCCCGCTAGTCTACACACACACACGGTGCCCTGCTAGTCTACACACACACACACGGTGCCCTGCTAGTCTACACACACACACACACACGTTGCCCTGCTAGTCTACACACACACACACACACACGGTGCCCTGCTAGTCTACACACACACACACACACACACACACACACACACACACACACACACACACACACGGTGCCGTGCTAGTCTACACACACACACGGTGCCGTGCTAGTCTACACACACACACGGTGCCGTGCTAGTCTACACACACACACACACGGTGCCGTGCTAGTCTGGAGAGATTCAGACAGATGCCCCGTCCCTCCGCAGCAGATAATATAAAGAAGTGGCGTGCCGTGCTTTGATTGGCCAGGGGCCTTGAAAGCCTCCCAAATGGCACCCTATATAGTGCACTACTTTTGACAAGGCTCCATAGGGTTCTGGTCAAAAGTAGTGCACTATAATGAGAATGGGGTGCCATTTGAGAGTTCCTGCCGTACTGATGTGGTCTGCTGTGTTCAGGGACAAAGTTCAGCCTCATCTGGCCATTATTACTGTTGGGAAAAGGCTGTTTACTGTAAACTGTTTACAGAGGTCTGTCACTATCTCTGAACATGGAGGGTAAACACAGGAACACACTCCCACTCCTAATGGCTCGTAAACACTGGCCCGGGGAATACACACACTCGAAAAAAGACCACCGGACACACACTCGCCCACACCCTCAGACGCTTGCAAACACACACGAATACTCAGACAATGCAGAAACAAATACACACTCACCCGTACAAAGAAGTCATATCCAGACATATGATGTTCTTCTCAAACAAAGTAATTGTTCTGCAGTATACCTTATCCATAAACCCAGAATGTTTAATTGGCATTGGAACAAACTTGATCAAACTTGATTTTATATGACTGATTCTGTAGGGCATATCTGATTCCTTGGGAACACCCTAAGCAAAGTTGGTTAAGATTCCCTTTTTTTCTCTCTTTAACCCTTTACACTCATATCCGCATACTGGTTGAAAATGGCAGCTTTGGGCTCTGATAAGTGCCTTAATTTAGAACGCGGTGTCTGTTCAATAACATGCTGTACATGACGTCAGAGCTCAGGCTCTCCACTTCACAGCTCTGAATGGGTTTTGACTGACAGCCTTTATGAACTTGAGCACCGTGCACGGCAAGAAGTTGCCCCAATCCCTCCCACTAATTGGGCAACTTTTGCTAATGTTTTGTCTGAGTGAGGGACATGTGGTAAATTAAGACGACTCAATGCATCTTGAAAGATGAGACAGGGAAAATTATAATAAATATCGGTTTGATGTCATACGAGCAAGCCAAACGTGCACTTTACATTTCCATATTGTAAAACGCATGTCAAATACAGTGTCAACGTTTATGATCACTATTTGTGATGTACTGTACAGTTACATGATGACATGGCGTAACACCCTGGGTTGTTCTGAACAGAATGAGCCAATGTTTTGTCCTTTGTGAAGGTCATTTGCCGTGGAACACACATCTGAATGTACTCATGACTACTTTCTATGCTCACCAGAATTACAATCTGAATTGCCCTGTGAAAGCCTAACACTGTAAGATCATATTTTATAACTTATCTAGTCATGTTGGCAATAGAACAAGCTTTCAAATGATGTCCACCTCAAGCAGATTGTGATTTATAATGGTCCGTTTTGGGATTGCGTAAAAAACAACAGTAATTGTGTGATTGCAGGGTTGTGTTCCAAACAAAACAACTACAAGTGTTCTTGCTGTAGTTCCTCAACGTCACAGCTAGGAGAGCTTAAAAAAACATAGAACACGGAACCAATCGCCATCGTGCATACATTTATTTTGTCCCCCTACACCAAACGAGATCATGACACGCAGGTTAAAATATCAAAACAAACTCTGAACCAATGACATTAATTTGGGAACAGGTCGAAAAGCATTAAACATTTATGCCAGTTTAGCTTGCACTTGCTAGCTAAGTTGTCCTATTTAGCTAGCTTGCTGTTGCTAGCTAAGTTGTCCTATTTAGCTAGCTTGCTGTTGCTAGCTAAGTTGTCCTGGGATATAAACATTGAGTTGTTATTTTACCTGAAATGCACAAGGTCCTCTACTCTGACAATTAATCCACACATCAAACGGTCAACCGAATCGTTCTAGTTATCTCTCCTCCTTCTAGGCTTTTTCTTTGTTTAACTTATATGGTGATTGGCATCTAAACTTTCATAGTATTACCATGACAACCGGCAACAGTTAGTCTTTTAATCACCCACGTGGGTATGACCAATGAGGAGATGACACGTGGGTACCTGCTTCTATAAACCAATGAGGAGATGGGAGAGGCAAATAGGAATGACTTGTATTTTAGCCCTTGGCAATGCAGACGCTCGTTGACACAATAATTGAATAACACAGATTCCTAAATGTATTTTGCGCACGCGATGCCAGCGGTGTAGTCAGGGTATTATAGTTGAAGACTTTTCTTTGAGTCATAAAAATACATTGAAATGACTTAGGAACTGTGACCACTTGGAGACACCAGTTAGTCCTCTCACTCAAACCCTTGTCATTGTTTTATGTTGCACCTACCCCGTATTTTCCAGGAATATCCATATCATGTTACTCAATGTAGCAAGAGTATTTTTGTGGCGACAAGCACACAAAATCAGCAGTGTAATGTTTGGATTCTTGTGTCAGGTGAACTGTTGTCCTCAACTTTGGTCTAATCATTTTCCCATAATCTTTAAACTCTTACCTTTAAATTGCTACCATGCTTATGCATACGCTTTTCATATTTCTTCTGGAAGAAACATTTCAATTTAGCTGTGTCCATATAGGCCAATTCCCGCGACTGTAAAGGGTTAAGATATATAAAGAAACTGAAATGCCTTGTTCCAATGTCTGAACAAAAGCATACCATGATTTATCGTTAGTACTTTGTATTATTTATTCATATTCTTTCCTTCAAAGAAAGAGAAGAAAAAAAGTTGATTAATAGGTAAAAGGAAAAGTATGCTAGTACGCTTCCTCTGCCAAAAGTATGGTACAACACACACTGAGACAAGCACACACATTCGTCCTCTACCAAACGTATGGTACTGCACTTTACAGAATGGTCTGAGTTGTTGAGGCAGGTCCCAGGTTTCAGATCAATTCTAACACGGACAGTTTGCTTCCTGCTTTATGTGTCTTGTACGCTTAAACAGACTGGTCAAAAATGTAAGCTGAAAAGTGTCTCTGTCCTAGGCTGACTGGCTAATAATGGTTTTTCCATCTATCTCTTCTTTGTGTATCTCTCCCTCCCCCATGAAGACCTTACCTCTTTGGGGCAGGATGTTTTGCCATTAAAACTCCATGGTGAGTTTCCCTCCTCACTACCTACCTACCAAGCATGCTCTGTTGTTGCTCTATCCTGGCTCAAGACGACATCAAATGGCACCCTATTCTTTATTTAGTGCACTACTTCTGCTTTGGGCCACATGGGCCCTGATCAAAAGAATTGCACTTAATAGGCAATGAGGTGCCATTTGGGATGCAGTCAACGACATCCCATCTTTTCATCCTGTCTGAGTATATTGAGTGTATTTTCAACACGTTCTGCCAGTTTGTCCAGTCGTCTTCCCTGAGGAAAACACCAGGAAAGTTCTTCTCTTTTTTTGACACTCCTTTCCCCCCCATTTTTTTTGTTCTGCAAAGTGTTTGATTTTCTTTCCTTGAAGTGGATTTGAGTTCACACTTTGGGTGGGTGATTTCACAAGTTGATCGTATTGTGCCTCGCTAAATCTGACGTCAAGATTCACACCAAACAACAATTTAATTCCACAAAAGCTGTCTATGGAATTGGGATACTGGTTTGATTTCTGGATCACTTTTTATGGAGGGGTAAACTCACAAACCCAGAGGTATGTTGTCACATCACTGGAACCTTCTTGTCTGGCTCCTTGTGGTCTATTTAAAACCACCACTTCTTCATGACGGTGACTGAGCTCACTCTCTGTCTCGCTCCCTCTCTCTCTCGCTCGCTCCTACACTCTCTCCCCCTGTCTCTCCCCTGTCTCTCGCTCGCGCCCCCTGTCTCTCTCGCTCGCGCGCCCCTGTCTCTCTCGCTCGCGCGCCCCTGTCTCTCTCGCTCGCGCGCCCCTGTCTCTCTCGCATCGCCAAGCGCCCGCTGTCCTCTCTCGAAGTCGTCGGCAGCCCCTGTCTCTCTACGCTCGCAGTCGCCCCGTCTCTCGCTCCGCGCGGCACAACCCGTATCTCTCCTCCTCGCGCAGCGCGCCCCAGTCTCTCTCGCGCGCACGTCTCTTCTCCTCGAGCCGGCGCCCCGGACTCTCTCAATACGCGCGGCCCCGATCTCTCTCTCGCGCGCCCGTCTCTCTCTCGCGCGCCCCGTCTCTCTCTCGCGCGCCCCGTCTCTCTCTCGCGCGCCCCGTCTCTCTCTCGCGCGCCCCGTCTCTCTCTCGCGCGCCCCGTCCTCGCTCGCGCGCCTCGCCTCTCTCGCTCGCCCCCCGTCTCTCTCTCGCTCGCGCGCCCCCCCGTCTCTCTCTCGCTCGCGCGCCCCCCCGTCTCTCTCTCGCTCGCGCGCCCCCCGT